>NC_091468.1:74614442-74759442 GCF_027789765.1 Dendropsophus ebraccatus | reverse complement strand
TTGGGTGATGGAGCAGCTGTATACAGCATAGTATATAGGCAGCCATCACATCACTGAGATTATGGTGTGATGGAGCCGGCTGTATACAGCATAGTATATAGGCAGCCATCACATCAGTGAGATTATTGGGTGATGGAGCCGGCTGTATACAGCATAGTATATAGGCAGCCATCACATCACTGAGATTATTAGGTGATGGAGCCGACTGTATACAGCATAGTATATAGGCAGCCATCACATCAGTGAGATTATTGGGTGATGGAGCCGGCTGTATACAGCATAGTATATAGGCAGCCATCACATCAGTGAGATTATTGGGTGATGGAGCGGCTGTATACAGCATAGTATATAGGCAGCCATCACATCAGTGAGATTATTGGGTGATGGAGCCGGCTGTATACAGCATAGTATATAGGCAGCCATCACATCACTGAGATTATTGGGTGATGGAGCAGCTGTATACAGCATAGTATATAGGCAGCCATCACATCAGTGAGATTATTGGGTGATGGAGCCGGCTGTATACAGCATAGTATATAGGCAGCCATCACATCACTGAGATTATGGGGTGATGGAGCAGCTGTATACAGCATAGTATATAGGCAGCCATCACATCACTGAGATTATTGGGTGATGGAGCAGCTGTATACAGCATAGTATATAGGCAGCCATCACATCAGTGAGATTATTAGGTGATGGAGCGGCTGTATACAGCATAGTATATAGGCAGCCATCACATCACTGAGATTATTGGGTGATGGAGCGGCTGTATACAGCATAGTATATAGGCAGCCATCACATCACTGAGATTATTGGGTGATGGAGCAGCTGTATACAGCATAGTATATAGGCAGCCATCACATCACTGAGATTATTGGGTGATGGAGCCGGCTGTATACAGCATAGTATATAGGCAGCCATCACATCACTGAGATTATTGGGTGATGGAGCCGGCTGTATACAGCATAGTATATAGGCAGCCATCACATCACTGAGATTATTAGGTGATGGAGCCGGCTGTATACAGCATAGTATATAGGCAGCCATCACATCAGTGAGATTATTAGGTGATGGAGCCGACTGTATACAGCATAGTATATAGGCAGCCATTACATCACTGAGATTATTGGGTGATGGAACCGGCTGTATACAGCATAGTATATAGGCAGCCATCACATCACTGAGATTATTAGGTGATGGAGCGGCTGTATACAGCATAGTATATAGGCAGCCATCCCATCACTGAGATTATTAGGTGATGGAGCCGGCTGTATACAGCATAGTATATAGGCAGCCATCACATCACTGAGATTATTAGGTGATGGAGCCGGCTGTATACAGCATAGTATATAGGCAGCCATCACATCACTGAGATTATGGGGTGATGGAGCAGCTGTATACAGCATAGTATATAGGCAGCCATCACATCACTGAGATTATTAGGTGATGGAGCCGGCTGTATACAGCATAGTATATAGGCAGCCATCACATTACTGAGATTATTAGGTGATGGAGCCGGCTGTATACAGCATAGTATATAGGCAGCCATCACATCAGTGAGATTATTGGGTGATGGAGCAGCTGTATACAGCATAGTATATAGGCAGCCATCACATCAGTGAGATTATTGGGTGATGGAGCCGGCTGTATACAGCATAGTATATAGGCAGCCACCACATCAGTGAGATTATTGGGTGATGGAGCCGGCTGTATACAGCATAGTATATAGGCAGCCATCACATCACTGAGATTATTGGGTGATGGAACCGGCTGTATACAGCATAGTATATAGGCAGCCATCACATCAGTGAGATTATTGGGTGATGGAGCCGGCTGTATACAGCATAGTATATAGGCAGCCATCACATCAGTGAGATTATTAGGTGATGGAGCCGGCTGTATACAGCATAGTATATAGGCAGCTATCACATCACTGAGATTATTAGGTGATGGAGCCGGCTGTATACAGCATAGTATATAGGCAGCCATCACATCACTGAGATTATTAGGTGATGGAGCCGGCTGTATACAGCATAGTATATAGGCAGCCATCACATCACTGAGATTATTAGGTGATGGAGCCGGCTGTATACAGCATAGTATATAGGCAGCCATCACATCAGTGAGATTATTGGGTGATGGAGCCGGCTGTATACAGTATAGTATATAGGCAGCTATCACATCACTGAGATTATTAGGTGATGGAGCCGGCTGTATACAGCATAGTATATAGGCAGCCATCACATCACTGAGATTATTAGGTGATGGAGCGGCTGTATACAGCATAGTATATAGGCAGCCATCACATCACTGAGATTATTAGGTGATGGAGCCGGCTGTATACAGCATAGTATATAGGCAGCCATCACATCACTGAGATTATTAGGTGATGGAGCAGCTGTATACAGCATAGTATATAGGCAGCCATCACATCACTGAGATTATTAGGTGATGGAGCAGCTGTATACAGCATAGTATATAGGCAGCCATCACATCACTGAGATTATTGGGTGATGGAGCCGGCTGTATACAGCATAGTATATAGGCAGCCATCACATCACTGAGATTATTGGGTGATGGAGCGGCTGTATACAGCATAGTATATAGGCAGCCATCACATCAGTGAGATTATTGGGTGATGGAGCGGCTGTATACAGCATAGTATATAGGCAGCCATCACATCAGTGAGATTATTGGGTGATGGAGCCGGCTGTATACAGCATAGTATATAGGCAGCCATCACATCAGTGAGATTATTAGGTGATGGAGCGGCTGTATACAGCATAGTATATAGGCAGCCATCACATCAGTGAGATTATTAGGTGATGGAGCGGCTGTATACAGCATAGTATATAGGCAGCCATCACATCACTGAGATTATTGGGTGATGGAGCCGGCTGTATACAGCATAGTATATAGGCAGCCATCACATCACTGAGATTATTGGGTGATGGAGCCGGCTGTATACAGCATAGTATATAGGCAGCCATCACATCACTGAGATTATTAGGTGATGGAGCCGGCTGTATACAGCATAGTATATAGGCAGCCATCACATCACTGAGATTATTGGGTGATGGAGCAGCTGTATACAGCATAGTATATAGGCAGCCATCACATCAGTGAGATTATTGGGTGATGGAGCCGGCTGTATACAGCATAGTATATAGGCAGCCATCACATCAGTGATTATTAGGTGATGGAGCGGCTGTATACAGCATAGTATATAGGCAGCCATCACATCACTGAGATTATTAGGTGATGGAGCCGACTGTATACAGCATAGTATATAGGCAGCCATCACATCAGTGAGATTATTGGGTGATGGAGCGGCTGTATACAGCATAGTATATAGGCAGCCATCACATCACTGAGATTATTGGGTGATGGAATCGGCTGTATACAGCATAGTATATAGGCAGCCATCACATCAGTGAGATTATTGGGTGATGGAGCAGCTGTATACAGCATAGTATATAGGCAGCCATCACATCAGTGAGATTATTGGGTGATGGAGCCGGCTGTATACAGCATAGTATATAGGCAGCCACCACATCAGTGAGATTATGGGGTGATGGAGCCGGCTGTATACAGCATAGTATATAGGCAGCCATCACATCACTGAGATTATTAGGTGATGGAGCCGGCTGTATACAGCATAGTATATAGGCAGCCATCACATCACTGAGATTATTGGGTGATGGAGCAGCTGTATACAGCATAGTATATAGGCAGCCATCACATCACTGAGATTATTAGGTGATGGAGCCGGCTGTATACAGCATAGTATATAGGCAGCCATCACATCACTGAGATTATTGGGTGATGGAGCAGCTGTATACAGCATAGTATATAGGCAGCCATCACATCAGTGAGATTATTAGGTGATGGAGCAGCTGTATACAGCATAGTATATAGGCAGCCATGACATCACTGAGATTATTAGGTGATGGAGCCGGCTGTATACAGCATAGTATATAGGCAGCCATCACATCACTGAGTTTATTGGGTGATGGAGCAGCTGTATACAGCATAGTATATAGGCAGCCATCACATCAGTGAGATTATTAGGTGATGGAGCAGCTGTATACAGCATAGTATATAGGCAGCCATGACATCAGTGAGATTATTAGGTGATGGAGCCGGCTGTATACAGCATAGTATATAGGCAGCCATCACATCACTGAGATTATGGGGTGATGGAGCAGCTGTATACAGCATAGTATATAGGCAGCCATCACATCAGTGAGATTATTAGGTGATGGAGCCGGCTGTATACAGCATAGTATATAGGCAGCCATCACATCACTGAGATTATTAGGTGATGGAGCCGGCTGTATACAGCATAGTATATAGGCAGCCATCACATCACTGAGATTATTAGGTGATGGAGCCGGCTGTATACAGCATAGTATATAGGCAGCCATTACATCACTGAGATTATTAGGTGATGGAGCGGCTGTATACAGCATAGTATATAGGCAGCCATCACATCACTGAGATTATGGGGTGATGGAGCCGACTGTATACAGCATAGTATATAGGCAGCCATCACATCACTGAGATTATTAGGTGATGGAGCGGCTGTATACAGCATAGTATATAGGCAGCCACCACATCACTGAGATTATTAGGTGATGGAGCCGGCTGTATACAGCATAGTATATAGGCAGCCATCACATCACTGAGATTATTAGGTGATGGAGCGGCTGTATACAGCATAGTATATAGGCAGCCACCACATCACTGAGATTATTAGGTGATGGAGCAGCTGTATACAGCATAGTATATAGGCAGCTATCACATCACTGAGATTATTAGGTGATGGAGCCGGCTGTATACAGCATAGTATATAGGCAGCCATCACATCAGTGAGATTATTGGGTGATGGAGCGGCTGTATACAGCATAGTATATAGGCAGCCATCACATCACTGAGATTATTGGGTGATGGAGCGGCTGTATACAGCATAGTATATAGGCAGCCATCACATCAGTGAGATTATTGGGTGATGGAGCCGGCTGTATACAGCATAGTATATAGGCAGCCATCACATCACTGAGATTATTAGGTGATGGAGCAGCTGTATACAGCATAGTATATAGGCAGCTATCACATCACTGAGATTATTAGGTGATGGAGCCGGCTGTATACAGCATAGTATATAGGCAGCCATCACATCAGTGAGATTATTGGGTGATGGAGCGGCTGTATACAGCATAGTATATAGGCAGCCACCACATCACTGAGATTATTAGGTGATGGAGCGGCTGTATACAGCATAGTATATAGGCAGCCATCACATCAGTGAGATTATTGGGTGATGGAGCCGGCTGTATACAGCATAGTATATAGGCAGCCATCACATCACTGAGATTATTAGGTGATGGAGCCGGCTGCGCCAGGAGCTGCAGGGGCCCCTGGACCGACCCACTTTCAGGTCTTAGCGCCCCCTGATGTTAAGTATCATGCAAATTATTAATAATACCGACATTTAAGTTGGAGAAGCTGCAGCGAGTGGGGGCGACTGTCAGTGACCGCTCATTCTCTGCCTGCAGCGCTATGGACACAGACAGCTTCCCCCACTGCAATGTCTGTTCTAATGCAGACACCGCATGCAGCAGCACTATCAGTATGTAACTGTGCCAGGACTAATGCTGCATCTTCTTTCCTAAAGTTATATAAACCCCTTTAACCCTTTAAGTTCGGAGTGCCTCTGTAATAAGGGACTCTAGGATATCACCTGGTTTCCCTGCCTTTCTGCGGCCTCTCCCGCTTCCTTCTGATGCTAATTGTCGGCTCTGTTGTCTTTGTTGCCTCCAGGCTAGTGTGTAGAACCTGTAACTGATGTCTTGATCCTGCTGTACACTTTAGATAGGAGCCCAGTTAAGTGTTTCTTCCTCTAGCCCCGCCCACTACCCCCACAGGAGCCTCCCACATAGTGGCAGGGGGTTAGAGTTGACTGAATTCTCAATAAAAGAGCACAGAGGGTCCTAAATAAAGCCCCTATTCCAGGGAGCAGCAAATGAGCGATATTAGTGCTCGCTTGCTCCTCGTTCCCCGCCATTACACGCAGTGGCAGCGAGCGGGTGAGGGGGGGGGCAGCCCAGAGGATATAGCGGCGGTCTGCTGCCTCCTATTGCACAGAGCGCCGGCCGCAGATCGCTGCTGTACAGAAAGACAAACAACGCAACAATCAGCCATCGTGGACGATGTCGGCTGATCGTTTCCTTCTATTCCACAGGACGATTATCGGCCATAAGAGCGAATATCAACTGATAATCATTCCATGGAATAGACAGCTGGAGATCATCCTCCTCCTCCTCCTCCTCCTCATAAAGCAAGTTACTGACAATGGCGCAGGAGCAAATTATCACAGAACAGCTCTTATTTCTCTAATGAGGTAGGGAAACAGAAACCAGCCGGGAGAACAGTGGGGAGTGTGGAGAGGTAAGTATACAGCATCATTATATTATTATTATTAGCAGGGCGCTGGCTGTGGGGGAGTGTGGAGAGGGGAGTATACAGTATTATTATAAGCAGGGTGCTGGCTGTGGGGGTGCGGAGTATACAGCATTATTAGCAGGGCGCTGGCTTTGGGGGAGTGTAGAGAGGTGAGTATACAGCATCATTATTAGCAGGGCACTGGCTGTGGGGGAGTATAGAAAGGTGAGTATACAGCATTATTATTATTAGCAGGGCGCTGGCTGTGGGGGAGCCTGGAGAGGGGAGTATACAGCATTATTATAAGCAGAGCGCTGGCTGTGGGGGAGCCTGGAGAGGGGAGTATACAGCATTATTATAAGCAGGGCGCTGGCTGTGAGGGAGTGTGGAGAGGTGAGTATACAGCATTATTATCAGCATGGCGCTGGTTGTGAGGGAGTGTGGAGAGGTGAGTATACAGCATTATTATCAGCATGGCGCTCCCTTACCCTTCCTACAGGACGGTGTAATAACAATCCTCACTGACCTCTGCTGGAGAAGACGGGACTGGCTGTGGATCCCGCTGACGTGTGTCTCTGATTTATCACAGATTTCAGCTTCTCTTGAAATATTTTATCATCTAAGGGAAGAAGAGGGAGGCGAGAAATCTGTGAGACACGTCGGGACAAGATAGCAGAAAAGAATACATGTAGGAGAGGGCGCCACCCCAACACCCCTGCCAGGAGAGTGCGCCACCCCAACACCCCTGCCAGGAGAGTGCGCCACCCCAACACCCCTGCCAGGAGAGTGCGCCACCCCAACACCCCTGCCAGGAGAGTGCGCCACCCCAACACCCCTGCCAGGAGAGTGCGCCACCCCAACACCCCTGCCAGGAGAGGGCGCCACCCCAACACCCCTGCCAGGAGAGGGCGCCACCCCAACACCCCTGCCAGGAGAGGGCGCCACCCCAACACCCCTGCCAGGAGAGTGCGCCACCCCAACAACCCTGCCAGGAGAGGGCGCTGTATGTCACAGTATTATATTCGTAGGGCGCAGTGTGCGGCAGTATTATATTCCCAGGGTGCAGTGTGCGGCAGTATTATATTCCCAGGGTGCAGTGTGCGGCAGTATTATATTCTCAGGGTGCAGTGTGCGGCAGTATTATATTCCCAGGGTGCAGTGTGCGGCAGTATTATATTCCCAGGGTGCAGTGTGCGGCAGTATTATATTCCCAGGGTGCAGTGTGCGGCAGTATTATATACTCAGGGTGCAGTGTGCGGCAGTATTATATACTCAGGGTGCAGTGTGCGGCAGTATTATATTCGTAGGGCGCTGTATGCCACAGTATTATATTCCCAGCGTGCAGTGTGCGGCAGTATTATATTCCCAGCGTGCAGCAGTATTATATTCCCAGCGTGCAGCAGTATTATATTCGCAGGATGCAGTGTGCGGCAGTAGCAGGGTGCAGTGTGCAGCAGTATTATATTCCCAGGGTGCAGTGTGCGGCAGTATTATATTCCCAGGGTGCAGTGTGCGGCAGTATTATATTCCCAGGGTGCAGTGTGCGGCAGTATTATATTCCCAGGGTGCAGTGTGCGGCAGTATTATATTCCCAGGGTGCAGTGTGCGGCAGTATTATATTCCCAGGGTGCAGTGTGCGGCAGTATTATATTCCCAGGGTGCAGTGTGCGGCAGTATTATATTCTCAGGGTGCAGTGTGCAGCAGTATTATATTCCCAGGTCGCAGTGTGCGGCAGTATTATATTCCCAGGGTGCAGTGTGCGGCAGTATTATATTCCCAGGGTGCAGTGTGCGGCAGTATTATATTTGCAGGATGCAGTGTGCGGCAGTATTATATACGCAGGGTGCAGTGTGCAGCAGTATTATATTCCCAGGGTGCAGTGTGTGGCAGTATTATATTTGCAGGGTGCAGTGTGCGGCAGTATTATATTCACAGGGTGCAGTGTGCGGCAGTATTATATTCACAGGGTGCAGTGTGCGGCAGTATTATATTCCCAGGGTGCAGTGTGCGGCAGTATTATATTCTCAGGGTGCAGTGTGCGGCAGTATTATATTCCCAGGGTGCAGTGTGCGGCAGTATTATATTCTCAGGGTGCAGTGTGCGGCAGTATTATATACGCAGGGTGCAGCAGTATTATATTCCCAGGTCGCAGTGTGCGGCAGTATTATATTCCCAGGGTGCAGTGTGCGGCAGTATTATATTCCCAGGGTGCAGTGTGCGGCAGTATTATATTTGCAGGATGCAGTGTGCGGCAGTATTATATTCCCAGGGTGCAGTGTGTGGCTGTATTATATTCCCAGGGTGCAGTGTGCGGCAGTATTATATTCCCAGGGTGCAGTGTGCGGCAGTATTATATTCACAGGATGCAGTGTGCGGCAGTATTATATTCACAGGGTGCAGTGTGCGGCAGTATTATATTCGCAGGATGCAGTGTGCGGCAGTATTATATACGCAGGGTGCAGTGTGCGGCAGTATTATATACGCAGGGTGCAGTGTGCGGCAGTATTATATACGCAGGATGCAGTGTGCGGCAGTATTATATACGCAGGGTGCAGTGTGCGGCAGTATTATATACGCAGGGTGCAGTGTGCGGCAGAATTGTATTCCCAGGGTGCAGTGTGCGGCAGTATTATATACGCAGGGTGCAGTGTGCGGCAGTATTATATTCCCAGGGTGCAGTGTGCGGCAGTATTATATTTGCAGGATGCAGTGTGCGGCAGTATTATATTCCCAGGGTGCAGTGTGCGGCAGTATTATATTCCCAGGGTGCAGTGTGCGGCAGTATTATATTCCCAGGGTGCAGTGTGCAACAGTATTATATTCCCAGGGTGCAGTGTGCAACAGTATTATATTCCCAGGGTGCAGTGTGCGGCAGTATTATATTCTCAGGGTGCAGTGTGCGACAGTATTATATTCAGAGTGTGCGGCAGTATTATATACGCAGGGTGCAGTGTGCGGCAGTATTATATATGCAGGGTGCAGTGTGCGGCAGTATTATATGTGCAGGATGCAGTGTGCAGCAGTATTATAATTGCTATTGGCCTCATTAGGGTTTCTGCCTCCTCTGGATCAGCACAGTAGGGTTCTGTAGGTCAATGGCCTCTATTCTTTTTTTAGCCATAGTAACTAGTGAGGAGAGGCGGCAGATTTGCCCTGTGGCGGTGGCTTTGCCCTGTGGCGGCGGATTTGCCCTGTGGCGGCGGACTGTATCTCACCTATGTGCAAAGAAAAGAAGAAATTATTGGAATTATGACAAACAAAAGTGTTGGTTGGAGGGTGGACGGCCAGAAGGAAACGGAAGATTAATCTCAGCAGGTCCAGCTCCGGAGGAGATCCCAGGACTTCTTCTATGATCTTTATATAAGATCCACAAACCTCCTGAGGGATAGTGGTTATATAGCCTTCCCTGTGCTCCTGAAATACAAACATCACAATCACCATTCACATAAGTAACAAAACATCAGTATAACACAGCAAGAGAGACGAGAAGAGCAAAAACTCCGGGAATTATATCCGATTATATCTACACACTTCACAACACTGTACATGTGTCCGAGCGACAGCGGGGATCAGCTCTGCTACGTCTGACGCGTGGGGATCAGCTCTGCTACGTCTGAAGCGTGGGGATCAGCTCTGCTACGTCTGACGCGTGGGGATCAGCTCTGCTACGTCTGACGCGTGGGGATCAGCTCTGCTACGTCTGACGCGTGGGGATCAGCTCTGCTACGTCTGACACGTGGGGATCAGCTCTGCTACGTCTGACGCGTGGGGATCAGCTCTGCTACATCTGACGCGTGAGGCTCAGCTCTGCTACATCTGACACGTGAAGATCAGCTCTGCTACATCTGACACGTGGAGATCAGCTCCGCTACATCTGGGAGGATGTGCTGCCAGCGGCTGTGGATTACATACTGGGGTGATGTGATGCAGTGAAAAAAATGGAAACGGATGTAAAAACGGATGATTTTTCACAGATTTTGGATTTTGCTAGTGGCCTAAAATCACGGTCCTTAAAAATGACTTTAGGTGTGAATGAGGCCTAACAAGCAGAGCTGTGGAGTCAGAGCTGCGGCCCTGGTAACACGCCGGTTATTTGGGAATGTCTCTCCCTGAAGAGAGTCACATACTGCAGAAGGAACTCCTAACATAGTAATAATACATCAGCTTGGAGACAACATGAGGCGGAGTGCCGCCATAACCACTCCCACCTTCCCAGGTGACCTACCTGTAAGACCTGGCAGGCGAGCAGGAAGTGGTGCACCACCCGCGCCTTCAGCAGCTGGCGGATGTTAAACACTTTGTAGGGATGAGAATCTCGGATCAGTAATTCCAGACAGGTCATTAAGGTTTCCCACACTCCAACCTACAAGAGAGACAAAGATGAATACATGGAGGGCATCACACAGAGTTTGGGGGTCACACAGTGGTTTGGGGTCACACAGTGGTTTGGGGTCACACAGTGGTTTGGGGTCACACACAGTTTTCGGTCGGTGTTTTCTACAAAAGTCAGAAAAGTTTGACAGTAACCGCTCATTAATACAGTAAATTATGAAATCTATACAGATCCAAAAATTATACCAGACACAGCATGGCAGTAAGCACACAGAGAACCATTAAAAGTGAGTGAGGAAGCAAGTGAGCCTCCCCAAAATTATACCAGACACAGCATGGCAGTAAGCACACAGAGAACCATTAAAAGTGAGTGAGGAAGCAAGTGAGCCTCCCCAAAATTATACCAGACACAGCATGGCAGTGAGCACACAGAGAACCATTAAGAAAAATTAAGAAAAAATTAAATTAAGAAAAAGTACAATATATCTATACATGGTGTCTTAGTAAGGGGTGGTGTGTTCCATCATAGTGCAAATGTTTTTTTGGGGGGGAACCACACATCCTTCTAGACTATCAAAGTGGTAAAAATGTGAACACAAAGTGTGCAATCAAAAAACAACCAATGAAAAGTGAGATAAGTGCAGAACTTTAAACTTTTACAAGGTGAACTATGAACTGAAAACAGTCACCCAACAATAGTGACCTCCCATTCCCTAGTTCAGTGATTATAATTCAGTGTGCTGAGACACATGATCGGGTGTGCCGCGGGGAAAGTTCCACAAACTATGGTGCCCCTGTGTTTTGTTCCCCGGCAATGCGCAGCGATCAGTAGCGGATTATAATGTGGGCGGTTGCGTGGTGCGCTGCGGCGGGCCGTGATGCACACATCTAATCAACATGTGCGCTACGGCCCGCCGCAGCGCACCATGCTCCCGCTCTCCGCTGATTGGAGGAGCGCGTCCGGGCCCTATGGGCGGCCAGTAGGTGAGGCGGACAGCAGCGGCGACCATCTCGGAGGAGGTGAGGAGGAAGTGGGTGGAGAGAAACCTGGGGATGGGGGAGAGAAACAGCGGAAAGAAGCAGGGGGGAGAGAAGTATGGTGGAGAGAAGCACAGGAGAGAAGCATGGGGGAGAGAAGCACAGGAGAGAAGCATGGGGAGAGAAGCAGAGGGGAAAAGTATGGTGAAGAGAAGCACAGGAGAGAAGCAGGGGGAAGAAGTATGGTGGAGAGAAGCACAGGAGAGAAGTAGGGGGGAGAAGTATGGTGGAGAGAAGCACAGGAGAGAAGCAGGGGGGAGAAGTATGGTGGAGAGAAGCACAGGAGAGAAGCAGGGGGGAGAAGTATGGTGGAGAGAAGCACAGGAGAGAAGCAGGGGGGAGAAGTATGGTGGAGAGAAGCACAGGAGAGAAGCAGGGGGGAGAAGTATGGTGGAGAGAAGCACAGGAGAGAAGTATGGTGGAGAGAAGCATGGGGGAGAGAAGCACAGGAGAGAAGCACAGGGGTGAGAAGTATGGTGGAGAGAAGCACAGGAGAGAAGCATGGGGGAGAGAAGCACAGGAGAGAAGCACAGGAGAGAAGCATGGGGGAGAGAAGCACAGGAGAGAAGCAGGGGGGAGAAGTATGGTGGAGAGAAGCACAGGAGAGAAGTATGGTGGAGAGAAGCATGGGGGAGAGAAGCACAGGAGAGAAGTATGGTGGAGAGAAGCATGGGGGAGAGAAGCAGGGGGGAGAAGTATGGTGGAGAGAAGCAGGGGTGAGAAGTATGGTGGAGAGAAGCACAGGAGAGAAGCAGGGGGGAGAAGTATGGTGGAGAGAAGCACAGGAGAGAAGTATGGTGGAGAGAAGCATGGGGGAGAGAAGCACAGGAGAGAAGCACAGGGGTGAGAAGTATGGTGGAGAGAAGCACACGAGAGAAGCAGGGGGGAGAAGTATGGTGGAGAGAAGCACAGGAGAGAAGTATGGTGGAGAGAAGCATGGGGGAGAGAAGCAGGGGGGAGAAGTATGGTGGAGAGAAGCAGGGGGGAGAAGTATGGTGGAGAGAAGCACAGGAGAGAAGTATGGTGGAGAGAAGCATGGGAGAGAAGAAAACAGGCCCAGGTTTCACACTGAGTGAGTATAAATACATTTAGAATCTATATTATTAACTATATGTATAACATGTACTGTTTTAGTGTCATTTTGTGCCATTTTGGTTGGTGGTGTGCCCCGAGATTTTTTAAGTATAAAAAGTGTGCCGCGGCTCAAAAAAGGTTGAATATCACTGCCCTAGTTGACTAATGTGACAATTCTAAGTGCTAATAAGGAATTTGTTTTGATTTCGGGGAGTTTTGCATTTACGCTGTTCGCCCGGGGGTAAAACGGACTTGTTATATATGTTCCTCCAGTTGTTACGATTACAACGATATATAACATGTATAACTTTTATTGTATCGGATGGCTTTTAAAAAATTCAAACCGTTGTTACCAAATATACGTTCCTTACAATCTCTCCATTCCGAGGCTTATAACGCTTTTATCCTTTGGCCAAGTGTCATTTTTTGCGCCATGATCTTTACTTTCTATCGGTACCTTGATTGCACATATACGACTTTTTGAACTCTTTTTATTTAATTTTTTCTGGATTTAATGCGACCAAAAATGCGCAATTTTGCACTTTGGATTTTTTTTGTGCTGACGCAGTTTACCATGTGAGATCAGGAAAGTGATAATTTAATAGTTCGGGCGATTACGTATGCGGCGATACTAAATATGTTTATTTATTTGTTTATTTATATTTCTAAAATGGGAAAAGGGGGGTGATTTGGACTTTTATATTTTATTAATAAAAACACTTTTTTACTTTTATTTTTACATCAACTAGAAGACTGGGGGACTTGTATATACACAGCACTGATCCCCCTGGGGGACTTGTATATACACAGCACTGATCCCCCTGGGGGACTTGTATATACACAGCACTGATCCCCCTGGGGGACTTGTATATACACAGCACTGATCCCCCTGGGGGACTCCTATATACACAGCACTGATCCCCCTGGGGGACTTGTATATACACAGCACTGATCCCCCTGGGGGACTTGTATATACACAGCACTGATCCCCCTGGGGGGCTCCTATATACACAGCACTGATCCCCCTGGGGGTTCCTATATACACAGCACTGATCCCTCTGGGGGACTCCTTTATACACAGCACTGATCCCCCTGGGGGACTCGTATATACACAGCACTGATCCCTCTGGGGGACTCCTTTATACACAGCACTGATCCCCCTGGGGGACTTGTATATACACAGCACTGATCCCCCTGGGGGACTTGTATATACACAGCACTGATCCCCCTGGGGGACTCCTATATACACAGCACTGATCCCCCTGGGGGACTCCTATATACACAGCACTGATCCCCCTGGGGGACTCCTATATACACAGCACTGATCCCCCTGGGGGACTCCTATATACAAAGCACTGATCCCCCTGGGGGACTCCTATATACACAGCACTGATCCCCCTGGGGGACTTGTATATGCACACCACTGATCCCCCTGGGGGACTTGTATATACACAGCACTGATCCCCCTGGGGGCTCCTATATACACAGCACTGATCCCCCTGGAAAACTCCTATATACACAGCAGTGATCCCCCTTGGGAACTCCTATATACACGGCACTGATCCCCCTGGGGGACTCCTATATACACAGCACTGATCCCCCTGGGGGACTTGTATATACACAGCACTGATCTCCCTGGGGGACTTCTATATACACAACACTGATCCCCCTGGGGGACTTGTATATGCACACCACTGATCCCCCTGGGGGACTTGTATATACACAGCACTGATCCCCCTGGGGGCTCCTATATACACAGCACTGATCCCCCTGGAAAACTCCTATATACACAGCAGTGATCCCCCTTGGGAACTCCTATATACACGGCACTGATCCCCCTGGGGGACTCCTATATACACAGCACTGATCCCCTTGGGGGCTCCTATATACACAGCACTGATCCCACTGGGGGACTCCTATATACACAGCACTGATCCCCCTGGGGGACTTGTACATACACAGCACTGATCCCCCTGGGGGACTTGTACTGTATATACACAGCACTGATCCCCCTGGTAGACTTGTATATACACAGCACTGATCCCCCTGGGGGACTTGTATATACACAGCACTGATCCCCCTGGGGGACTTGTATATACACAGCACTGATCCCCCTGGGGGACTTGTATATACACAGCACTGATCCCCCTGGGAGACTCCTATATACACCGCATTGATCCCCCTGGGGGACTTGTACATACACAGCACTGATCCCCCTGGGGTACTTGTACTGTATATACACAGCACTGATCCCCCTGGTAGACTTGTACATACACAGCACTGATCCCCCTGGGGGACTTGTATATACACAGCACTGATCCCCCTGGTAGACTTGTATATACACAGCACTGATCCCCCTGGGGGACTTGTATATACACAGCACTGATCCCCCTGGGGGACTTGTATATACACAGCACTGATCCCCCTGGGGGACTTGTATATACACAGCACTGATCCCCCTGGGAGACTCCTATATACACCGCATTGATCCCCCTGGGGGACTTGTACATACACAGCACTGATCCCCCTGGGGTACTTGTACTGTATATACACAGCACTGATCCCCCTGGTAGACTTGTATATACACAGCACTGATCCCCCTGGGGGACTTGTATATACACAGCACTGATCCTCCTGGGAGACTCCTATATACACAGCACTGATCCCCCTGGGGGACTTGTATATACACAGCACGGATCCCCCTGGGGGACTTGTATATACACAGCACTGATCCCCCTGGGGGACTTGTATATACACAGCACTGATCCCCCTGGGGGACTTGTATATACACAGCACTGATCCCCCTGGGGGACTTGTATATACACAGCTCAGTTGCTCAGACTCAGGGAAGGGTCCATAGGAGCATGGTGGTGGTGGTGGTGGATCTGAATCCCTTCTTTCCCTGGAGGGGCCAGGCTGTGGGGAAGGAGGCTGAGCTAATGGAGCAAGGGTTCCACTCCCTTGGGTAGCGTGGGTGGACTGCGTTGAAGACTGGGTGGTGGATAAGTTACTGGACACATTATCCGCTATCCACGTGATCACCTGTTCACACTGCTGCGGTTTTAATAACGGTCTACCATGAGACCCCGTAAGTTGGTCAAAGAAGCTAGGGAGTGCACGTCTGCGGTGTGCCACTGCTCCCTCCTCAACAGGTGCTGCTGTGTCACCCTGCCCTGAACCACGGCCTCCAGCAACCACATCACTTGGAACCCCACGCCCTCGTCCCTTACCCCCCCTGGGGTTCACCATTTTATGGATACTGCACAGTATGGAACTTAGATAGGCCTTGCGTATGAAATACAGAAATCAGGAAAAATACTTGTGCTCCCACAAGTTTTGGGGGGGCTGTACGGTACAATCTGGTAGTGGCTGGACCTATACACACTCTGTAACACCCCATTACAATGAGCAGTGAAGTGCTATGCAGGTGTACTACAAATCCCAGCAATACAGTGTACCACCCACGAGTTTTAGGGGTGCCGTACGGTACAATCTGGCTAGGCCTGCTGTCAGTCACCATCAAGGGTACACCTGATGCCTCTCGACCGGGGGTGGTGAGGCCCCGGCCACGGCTGGACAAAAAAATAAAAATAAAACAGCTGGCTGGTTGGCGGGGGCTCGATCGGCGGGCTCCCGTTAACCAGTCCCGCTTCTCCACAGACGTAGTGTGACGTCAGAGCATGGCAGTGAGGACACAGAGAAGCATTAGGAGTGAGTGAGGAAGCAATTAATCCTCCCAATAATTAGGCCAGACACTGAATGGCAGAAGAAGACTTGGCAGTTGGCTGAGAATTGAAGGAAGAGGAGGAAGAGGAGGAGGAGAGGAGATAACAAGAATCTTCATGTTCAGCTGCTTTCCCCGGGTGGACAGTTGGATTCAGGTGAAATCCAGGCTTTGTTCATTTTTATAAACGTCAGCCTGTCAGCGCTGTCAGTGGACAGGCGGGTGCGCTTATCAGTGATGATGGCACCAGCTGCACTGAAGACCCGCTCTGACAACACGCTAGCGGCAGGGCAGCCCAGCACCTCAAAGGCGTAAAGCGCTAGTTTAGGCCACGTATCCAGCTTTGCAACCCAGTAATAGTAGGTAGCAGAGTGATCGGGAAGGACGTTGGTATCTTCCTGAGGCTTCCCCTTTACTCTGTCTAGACTGGGGACAGGTGACATAGTCTTGCTGGGGTGCCATGAAACTGTCAAAGCCCTTGGAGAGTGTTCCCCTGCCCCTTGACAAGCTTCCTGCTCCACCGCTCCTCTCCCCCGCTCTTTGGCCTACAGAACTACGTCCTCTGGCGCTAGTGGTGTCAGATAGGAAGTACATTTTCAGCTTCTGCACCAGGGCCTGTTGATATCGATTCACTCTCATACTGCGTTCCTCGGCAGGAATGAGAGTGGAAAAGTTCGGTTTGTACCGAGGGTCCAGGAGGGTGAACACCCAGTAATCTGTGTTGTCCAAAACCAGTAGTCAACATGGATGCCAGTTAAGGCCCAGCAACAAGGAGGCAAGGGCAGGCACACCAGTAGTCAACATGGATGCCAGTTAAGGCCCAGCAGTAGTCAACAAGTAGCCTTCTACCCCCAGCACCTTTTCGATTTTCAATTTGACTGCAGCAGTTGGGGTAACATTCACCACCTCTCCCCCCACCGCTGTTTTGATTTTGAATTTGACTTTGATCCTTGAGGATCTGGCAATTGTCTCATGCATCACTTGAGGGGTAGTGTACTACAAATCCCAGCAATACAGTGTAGTACCCACTAGTTTAGAAGGGGCTGTACGGTACAATGTGGTAGTGGCTGGACCTAGACACACGCTGGGATACCCCCTTACAATAAGCAGAGAAGTTTTATGCAGGTGTACTACAAATCCCAGCAATACAGTGTAGTAACCACTAGTTTAGGAGGGGGGGCTGTACGGTACAATATGGTAGTGGCTGCACCTATACACTCTCTGACACCCCCGTCCAATGAGCAGTGAAGTTCTATGCAGGTGTACTACAAATCCTAGCAATCCAATGTAGTACAGCAGGACCACCAGCCCCAAAATCAAAAAAGAGTACACTGAGCACTTCTTAGGGGTGTGTATGCAGCACCTAAAGCCCCCTTTCTGCCAGCAGCCGGTCACCACAGTGTGCTGGTGAAATCGAGGTAGCAGCACTACAACTCTCAGCCAGCAGTCTGTAGTAATAGTATTAATAAAAGCTTTGAAGCCCTGAGAAGGTCTGTGTGTTTGTATTACTGGTATATACCCGGCCTACTGGAAGGCTATATCCTACACTGACACTCTCCCTGACCAGCAGCAGCTCTCTCCATGATCTCTCACAGCATGCGTCTGAAGAGAGTACTGCCGGCTGCACGTTTTATATGGCAGGGTCATCTGATCTGGCTAACCAATTGCTGCTATCGACATGTATGGGTCCCACGTCATCGCAGGATGTACCAAAGAGTCTCCTGCATGTTTATTGGCTGAGAAATAGCGCCCAAACTTACAGGAAACGGATGACGAGATTTCCTCGAGTATCGCATACCATCGAGTACCCTAATACTCTAAGGAGAAGAAGCTGCCGGAAGACGAGCACACTAAGGAACCGAAGGAGAGAGGCTCCCGGAAGACGAGCACACTAAGAAAGAGCAGGAGAGAAGTTGCCGGAAGACGAGCACACTAAGGAACAGAAGGAGAGAGGCTCCCGGAAGACGAGCACAATAAGAAAGAGCAGGAGAGAAACTGCCGGAGACAAGCACACTAAGGAAGAGCAGGAGAGAAGCTGCCGGAAGACCAGCACACTAAGGGCCCTATTCCACTGGACGATTATCGTTCGCATAATCGTTAACGATTAATGATCTCAAACTACAGCTATTGCGAAAGACCTGAAAAAGTTCACTCATTTCCATGCAACAATAATCGTTACTTATGATCGTATTTGCGATAATTTTTTCTTCGCTATTTTGTTTAGATTTGAACGATTTAACGATAATCTGAATGATAATCATCCGGTGGAATAGGGCCCTAAGGAAGAGCAGGGAGAAGCTGCCGGAAGACAAGCACACTAAGAAAGGGCAGGAGAGAAGCTGCCTGAAGACGAGCACACTAAGGAAGAGCAGGAGAGAAGCTGCCGGAAGAGGAGCACACTAAGGAAGAGCAGGAGAGAAGCTGCCGGAAGACGAGCACACTAAGGAAGAACAGGAGAGTAGCTGCCGGAAGACGAGCACACTAAGAAAGAGCAGGAGAGAAGCTGCCGGAAGACGAGCACACTAAGGAACAGAAGGAGAGAAGCTGCCAGAAGACGAGCACACTAAGGAAGAACAGGAGAGAAGCTGCCGGAAGACGAGCACACTAAGAAAGAGCAGGAGAGAAGCTGCCGGAAGACGAGCACACTAAGGAAGAACAGGAGAGAAGCTGCCGGAAGACGAGCACACTAAGAAAGAGCAGGAGAAAAGCTGCCGGAAGACGAGCACACTAAGGAAGAGCAGGAGAGAAGCTGCCGGAAGACAAGCACACTAAGAAAGGGCAGGAGAGAAGCTGCCGGAAGAGGAGCACACTAAGGAAGAGCAGGAGAGAAGCTGCCGGAAGACGAGCACACTAAGGAAGAACAGGAGAGTAGCTGCCGGAAGACGAGCACACTAAGAAAGAGCAGGAGAGAAGCTGCCGGAAGACAAGCACACTAAGGAACAGAAGGAGAGAAGCTGCCGGAAGACGAGCACACTAAGGAAGAGCAGGAGAGAAGCTGCCGGAAGACGAGCACACTAAGGAACAGAAGGAGAGAAGCTGCCAGAAGACGAGCACACTAAGAAAGAGCAGGAGAGAAGCTGCCGGAAGACGAGCACACTAAGGAACAGAAGGAGAGAAGCTGCCGGAAGACGAGCACACTAAGGAAGAACAGGAGAGAAGCTGCCGGAAGACGAGCACACTAAGAAAGAGCAGGAGAGAAGCTGCCGGAAGACGAGCACACTAAGGAAGAACAGGAGAGAAGCTGCCGGAAGACGAGCACACTAAGAAAGAGCAGGAGAAAAGCTGCCGGAAGACGAGCACACTAAGGAAGAGCAGGAGAGAAGCTGCCGGAAGACGGGCACACTAAGGAAGAGCAGGAGAGAAGCTGCCGGAAGACGAGCACACTAAGGAAGAGCAAGTGAGAAGCTGTCGAAAGGCAAGCACACTAAGGAAGAGCAGGAGAGAAGCTGCCAGAAGACGAGCACACTAAGGAAGAGCAAGTGAGAAGCTGTCGAAAGGCAAGCACACTAAGGAAGAGCAGATGACCACAGGACAGAGCTACCAGCAGCAGGACCTCAATTTTATGGTCAGCTGAAAAGATGCAATTAATGATATACAAACATATTGTTGTTTGTCATTTGATCACTGCCGCGTTTACAGCAGAAGAATATGAATTGATGTTGATTTATTGCACGATAGCAGTCCCATGTAAAAGACCATTCTTCCCTGTGATGAGGCCTCCATATAGTAAACTCTCCAGGAGCATATCAGTACATTTGTGGCTCAGTGACCGAAGGAACAGTCCTGACTCTGGTCCAATCATCATAAATCCCTACATTGTAAGAATGTCCCCTCCCCCATCGTTACATTGTAGGAATATCCCCCCCCCCCATCGTTACATTGTAGGAATGCCCCCCCCCATAGTTACATTGTAGGAACGTCCCCCCCCTATTGATACATTGTAGGAATGTCCCCCCCCATCATTACATTGTAGGAATGTCCCCCCCCCATCGTTACATTGTAGGAATGTCCCCCCCCATCATTACATTGTAGGAACGTCCCCCCCCCCCCCATCGTTACATTGTAGGAATGTCCCCCCCCCCCCCATCGTTACATTGTAGGAATGTCCCCCCCATTGTTACATTGTAAGAATGTCCCCCCCCCCCATCGTTACATTGTAAGAATGTCCCCCCCCCCCATTGTTACATTGTAAGAATGTCCCCCCCCCCCATCGTTACATTGTAGGAATGTCCCCCCCATTGTTACATTGTAGGAATGTCCCCCCCCCCCATCGTTACATTGTAGGAATGTCCCCCCCCCCATCGTTACATTGTAGGAATGTCCCCTCCCCCATCGTTACATTGTAGGAATGCCCCCCCCCATAGTTACATTGTAGGAATGTCCCCCCCATCGTTACATTGTCGGAATCCCCCCCCATAGTTACATTGTAGGAATGCCCCCCCCATCGTTACATTGTAGGAATGTCCCCCCATCGTTACATTGTAGGAATGCCCCCCCCATAGTTACATTGTCGGAATGCCCCCCCCCCCTATTGTTACATTGTAGGAATGTCCCCCCATCGTTACATTGTAGGAATGTCCCCCCCCATCGTTACATTGTAGGAATGTCTCCCCCCATAGTTACATTGTAGGAATGTCTCCCCCCATAGTTACATTGTAGGAATGTCTCCCCCCATAGTTACATTGTCGGAATCCCCCCCCCCCCATCGTTACATTGTAGGAATGCCCCCCCCCCATAGTTACATTGTAGGAATGCCCCCCCCATCGTTACATTGTAGGAATGTCCCCCCCCCCATCGTTACATTGTAGGAACGTCCCCCCCCATCATTACATTGTAGGAATGTCCCCCCCCATCGTTACATTGTAGAAATGTCCCCCCCCCCCCATCGTTACATTGTAGAAATGTCCCCCCCCCCATCGTTACATTGTAGGAATGCCCCCCCCATAGTTACATTGTCGGAATGCCCCCCCCCCTATTGTTACATTGTAGGAATGTCCCCCCCCATCGTTACATTGTAGGAATGTCCCCCCCCATCGTTACATTGTAGGAATGTCTCCCCCCATAGTTACATTGTAGGAATGTCTCCCCCCATAGTTACATTGTCGGAATCCCCCCCCCCCCCCCCATCGTTACATTGTAGGAATGCCCCCCCCCATAGTTACATTGTAGGAATGCCCCCCCCATAGTTACATTGTCGGAATGCCCCCCCCCTATTGTTACATTGTAGGAATGTCCCCCCCCCATCGTTACATTGTAGGAATGTCCCCCCCTATTGTTACATTGTAGGAATGTCCCCCCCTATTGTTACATTGTAGGAACGTCCCCCCCTATTGTTACATTGTAGGAATGTCCCCCCCCCCCATCGTTACATTGTAGGAATGTCCCCCCCTATTGTTACATTGTAGGAATGTCCCCCCCCATCGTTACATTGTAGGAACGTCCCCCCATCGTTACATTGTAGAAATGTCCCCCCCCCCATCGTTACATTGTAGGAACGTCCCCCCCCATCATTACATTGTAGGAATGTCCCCCCCCATCGTTACATTGTAGAAATGTCCCCCCCCCCCCATCGTTACATTGTAGGAATGCCCCCCCCCCCATCGTTACATTGTAGGAATGCCCCCCCCCCCATCGTTACATTGTAGGAATGTCCCCCCCCATCGTTACATTGTAGAAATGTTCCCCCCCATCATTACATTGTAGAAATGTCCCTCCCCCATCATTACATTGTAGGAATGTCCCCCCCCCCATCATTACATTGTAGGAATGTCCCCCCCCATCATTACATTGTAGGAATGTCCCCCCCCATCATTACATTGTAGGAATGTCCCCCCCCCCATCATTACATTGTAGGAATGTCCCTCCCCCATCGTTACATTGTAGGAATGTCCCCCCCCATCATTACATTGTAGGAATGTCCCCCTATCGTTACATTGTAGGAATGTCCCCCCCCCCCCCCATCGTTACATTGTAGGAATGTCCCCCCCCCATCGTTACATTGTAGGAATGTCCCCCTATCGTTACATTGTAGGAATGTCCCCTCCCCCATCATTACATTGTAGGAATGTCCCCTCCCCCATCATTACATTGTAGAAATGTCCCCCCCCCCCCCATCATTACATTGTAGGAATGTCCCCTCCCCCATCGTTACATTGTAGGAATGTCCCCTCCCCCATCGTTACATTGTAGGAATGTCCCCTCCCCCATCGTTACATTGTAGGAATGTCCCCCCCCCCCCATCATTACATTGTAGGAATGTCCCCTCCCCCATCATTACATTGTAGGAATGTCCCCTCCCCCATCATTACATTGTAGAAATGTCCCCCCCCCCCCCCATCATTACATTGTAGGAATGTCCCCCCCCCCCCATCATTACATTGTAGGAATGTCCCCTCCCCCATCGTTACATTGTAGGAATGTCCCCTCCCCCATCGTTACATTGTAGGAATGTCCCCTCCCCCATCGTTACATTGTAGGAACGTCCCCCCCATCGTTACATTGTAGGAATGTCCCCCCTATCGTTACAGATACCAAGTTTAGTATTACGGTTCTCAATGCCAAAACGATACTGAATAGCGAATGTGACCATAATAAATTGCCTTTCATACCTCGGCCTTCGACCAAACCTTCCAGTCCAGGAGAAGGTGTTCTACTAATCCAACATCTTGAATTACAGCCGTAGTTTTATAATTTAGAGAAAAATTGTCACTTTCACTTGTAGTTAGAAGCCAATCATCAGTGCAGCCTTGTAGAATGCTCTAAAGGATAAACAGACGACAATGGATACGATCAGGTCTCAGGAATATTCCATCCATACAATCAGGTCTCCATATTCCATCCATACAATCAGGTCTCCATATTCCTTCCATACAATCAGGTCTCCATATTCCATCCATACAATCAGGTCTCCATATTCCATCCATACAATCAGGTCTCCATATTCCATCCATACAATCAGGTCTCAGGAATATTCCATCCATACAATCAGGTCTCCATATTCCATCCATACAATCAGGTCTCAGGAATATTCCATCCATACAATCAGGGCTCCATATTCCATCCATACAATCAGGTCTCCATATTCCTTCCATACATTCAGGTCTCCATATTCCATCCATACATTCAGGTCTCCATATTCCTTCCATACAATCAGGTCTCCATATTCCATCCATACATTCAGGTCTCCATATTCCTTCCATACAATCAGGTCTCCATATTCCTTCCATACAATCAGGTCTCCATATTCCATCCATACATTCAGGTCTCCATATTCCATCCATACATTCAGGTCTCCATATTCCTTCCATACAATCAGGTCTCCATATTCCATCCATACAATCAGGTCTCAGGAATATTCCATCCATACAATCAGGTCTCCATATTCCATCCATACAATCAGGTCTCCATATTCCATCCATACATTCAGGTCTCAGGAATATTCCATCCATACAATCAGGTCTCAGGAATATTCCATCCATACATTCAGGTCTCAGGAATATTCCATCCATACAATCAGGTCTCCATATTCCATCCATACAATCAGGTCTCCATATTCCATCCATACAATCAGGTCTCCATATTCCATCCATACAATCAGGTCTCCATATTCCATCCATACAATCAGGTCTCCATATTCCATCCATACGATCAGGTCTCCATATTCCATCCATACAATCAGGTCTCCATATTCCATCCATACATTCAGGTCTCCATATTCCATCCATACATTCAGGTCTCCATATTCCTTCCATACAATCAGGTCTCCATATTCCATCCATACGATCAGGTCTCAGGAATATTCCATCCATACAATCAGGTCTCAGGAATATTCCATCCATACAATCAGGTCTCCATATTCCATCCATACAATCAGGTCTCCATATTCCATCCATACAATCAGGTCTCCATATTCCATCCATACGATCAGGTCTCCATATTCCATCCATACAATCAGGTCTCCATATTCCATCCATACATTCAGGTCTCCATATTCCATCCATACATTCAGGTCTCCATATTCCTTCCATACAATCAGGTCTCCATATTCCATCCATACGATCAGGTCTCAGGAATATTCCATCCATACAATCAGGTCTCAGGAATATTCCATCCATACAATCAGGTCTCCATATTCCATCCATACAATCAGGTCTCCATATTCCATCCATACAATCAGGTCTCCATATTCCATCCATACAATCAGGTCTCCATATTCCATCCATACAATCAGGTCTCCATATTCCATCCATACAATCAGGTCTCCATATTCCATCCATACAATCATATACAAGATGGAAGTCATATATTAGTGGTCAGACTAAACTTTCTTCATGTCATTTTTCCTATGAGGAGTTAAACAGTTAAACTTTGAGGACTCGTACAATAATTTTGCAAATACAGTCAGCAATCTTGTCTCGTTCTCGTTTCTCCCTCCCACAGCTCGTTGTCTAGGTAACCGACCACCACTCTGCTCTAGAAGCAGGTGTACATTCAGCTATAGTAAATAGATGTGTACATGATACAGTATATACACTGGGGGACATTTACGCCGATGCTCCTCTGTGTAAATCTCTGGGGTACCCTTCACCCAACCCCCGCCCATCTGGTGCACAACCAGCGGGTGCAAATAAATGTATTTTTTGGTGCAGAGGGGCCAGATGCGAATACAACTATTTTAGCTTAATAACTGACCCCCTATGTCTATGTAAGTTATATACACACCAGTCAGACCACTGCTTTTAGAGTAGAGCAGTGGTCGGTAACCTAGACAATGATAGCATAGGTAAATGATGGTATCTGCACAAGTGCTGCAAGTGTAACAGAAGGGACTGAAAGATCTGCAGCAGGAATGCGGAGAGAGCAGCGGACATTGTGCATGCGCTATTACCCCAAAGGATTATGGGCCGGAAAAGGCAGAAATCCGCCAGGTGACGGCCATAATCATGTGGTGTAGTAGGACCCCCAGCCCCAGTACCCAGAGGGGTCTATTACAGGCATAGACGGGACAGTTGGGGGGTTGGGAGGACGAGGCTAGCCGCCATAGAATCCCGACCTCCATCCACTGAACAGTAACTGCGCATGCAGGGCTGCAGCAAGAGACGACAGATAACACCGAGGAGGGGGACGCTGCTCCGATACGGGAGACCCCCACATACAGACCCCTATGTCATCTAGTAGTGTCTGCAATGGCTGACCGCCACACCTACCTTCAGCATATGAAACCCCACAATGCACTGGGGCTGGACTAACACTTGGTGGATCATGGGATAGATGTCACAGTTCTCACTTTCCTGGATTCGCTGCTGATTATATTTTATTAAACACAAAATAATCTGGAGACCTAAAGACTGAGTCCTCTCACAGCTGCTGATCTCCACAATCTGGAAGATAGAAGCGGGGGTCAGAGGAGTGCACAACCGATCCAGGGAGAAGAGCCAGAGCCTGAGTGTGTATATATCTCTCTCCATTCTGTGTAGGTATACATATGTATATATCTCTCCATTCTGTGTAGGTATACATGTGTATATATCTCTCCATTCTGTGTAGGTATACATGTGTATATATCTCTCCATTCTGTGTAGGTATACAGCAGTGTATTATATACTTATTACCCTCCTGTATGAGTGTGTATATATCTCACTTCTGTGTAGGTATACAGCAATGTATTATATACTTATTATCCCTCCTGTATGAGTGTGTATATATCTTCCCATTCTGTGTAGGTATACAGCAGTGTATTATATACTTATTATCCCTCCTGTATGAGTGTGTATATATCTCCCCATTCTGTGTAGGTATACAGCAATGTATTATATACTTATTATCCCTCCTGTATGAGTGTATATATATCTTCCCATTCTGTGTAGGTATACAGCAGTGTATTATATACTTATTATCCCTCCTGTATGAGTGTGTATATATCTCCCCATTCTGTGTAGGTATACAGCAGTGTATTATATACTTATTATCCCTCCTGTATGAGTGTGTATATATCTTCCCATTCTGTGTAGGAATACAGCAGTGTATTATATACTTATTATACTCCTGTATGAGTGTGTATATATCCCCCCATTCTGTGTAGGTATACAGCAGTGTATTATATACTTATTATCCTCCAGTATGAGTGTGTATATATCTCTCTCCATTCTGTGTAGGTATACAGCAGTGTATTATATACCTATTATCCTCCTGTATGAGTGTGTATATATATGTCCCCATTCTGTGTAGGTATACAGCAGTGTATTATATACTTATTATCCTCCTATATGAGTGTGTATATATATATACCCATTCTGTGTAGGTATAAAGCAGTGTATTATATACTTATTATCCTCCTCCTGTATGAGTATATATATATATATATATATATATATATATATATATATATATCCCCATTCTGTGTAGGTATACAGCAGTGTATTATATACTTATTATACTCCTGTATGAGTGTGTATATATCTCCCCATTCTGTGTAGGTATACAGCAGTGTATTATATACTTATTATGCTCCTGTATGAGTGTGTATATATATGTCCCCATTCTGTGTTGGTATACAGCAGTGTATTATATACTTATTATCCCCCTCCTGTATGAGTGTATATATATCCCCCCATTCTGTGTAGGTATACAGCAGTGTATTATATACTTATTATACTCCTGTATGAGTGTGTATATATCTCCATTCTGTGTACGTATACAGCAGTGTATTATATACTTATTATCCTCCTGTATAAGTGTGTATATATCTCCCCAGTCTGTGTGGGTATACAGCAGTGTATTATATACTTATTATCCTCCTGTATGAGTGTGTATATATCCCTCCATTCTGTGTAAGTATACAGCAGTGTATTATATACTTATTATCCTCCTGTATGAGTGTGTATATATCTCCCCTGTGTGTAGGTATACAGCAGTGTATTATATACTTATTATCCTCCTGTATGAGTGTATATATCCCCCCATTCTGTGTAGGTATACAGCAGTGTATTATATACTTATTATCCTCCTGTATAAGTGTGTATATATTTCCATTCTGTGTAGGTATACAGCAGTGTATTATATACTTATTATCCTCCTGTATGAGTGTGTATATATCTCTCCATTCTGTGTAGGTATACAGCAGTGTATTATATACTTATTATCCTCCTGTATGAGTGTGTATATATCTCCCCATTCTGTGTAGGTATACAGCAGTGTATTATATACTTATTATCCTCATCCTGTATGAGTGTGTATATATATCTCCCCATTCTGTGTAGGTATACAGCAGTGTATTATATACTTATTATCCTCCAGTATGAGTGTGTATATATCTCCATTCTGTGTAGGTATACAGCAGTGTATTATATACTTATTATCCTCCTCCTGTATGAGTGTGTATATATCTCCCCATTCTGTGTAGGTATACAGCAGTGTATTATATACTTATTATCCTCCTGTATGAGTGTGTATATATCTCTCCATTCTGTGTAGGTATACAGCAGTGTATTATATACTTATTATCCTCCTGTATGAGTGTGTATATATCTCCCCATTCTGTGTAGGTATACAGCAGTGTATTATATACTTATTATCCTCATCCTGTATGAGTGTGTATATATCTCCCCATTCTGTGTAGGTATACAGCAGTGTATTATATACTTATTATCCTCCAGTATGAGTGTGTATATATCTCCATTCTGTGTAGGTATACAGCAGTGTATTATATACTTATTATCCTCCTCCTGTATGAGTGTGTATATATCTCCCCATTCTGTGTAGGTATACAGCAGTGTATTATATACTTATTATCCTCCTGTATGAGTGTGTATATATCTCTCCATTCTGTGTAGGTATACAGCAGTGTATTATATACTTATTATCCTCCTGTATGAGTGTGTATATATCTCCCCATTCTGTGTAGGTATACAGCAGTGTATTATATACTTATTATCCTCATCCTGTATGAGTGTGTATATATCTCCCCATTCTGTGTAGGTATACAGCAGTGTATTATATACTTATTATCCTCCAGTATGAGTGTGTATATATCTCCATTCTGTGTAGGTATACAGCAGTGTATTATATACTTACCATCCTCCTGTATATATATATGGGTCACACAGTCACTTTGCACATTTTTATAGCTCAAAAACAGGAAAAAACTGCTATATTGAACTCAATGGTAAAACAGATATAAATGCACAAAAACTTATTTTACAGCTTAATTTTTATAACATCCGAACGTAACGACTAGAGATGAGCGCACCTGGAGCAGCTGGAGTCCATCCGATCCCGATCGTTCAGCATTTGATTAGCGGGGGCTGCAGAACTTGGATGAAGCCCTAAGGCTATGTGGGAATCATGGATATAGTCATTGGCTGTATCCAGGTTTTCCAGACAACCTTAGAGCTTTATCCAAGTTCAGCAGCCGCCGCTAATCACATGCTGAGCGCTCGGGTGGAATCACGCTCATCTCTATTAACGATACCACAACTTACTCTGGCAAAGAGAAAGACGGCCGCCCTGATTCCTCCGATCTCGTGCAGAACGCTGTGGATGTTTCTCTCCTGCGCGGGGTGCAGCAGTCTGAGGGCCGCAGGGTCCAGGACTTTGCTGGTCACGTCCTTGCTGCTGAACGGTCTCTGAGCGGCCGCGGCTTTTAGGATTCCTTTCATCCGGATAACCGGCTCATAGATGGTGTAAGAGGCCGGAGATTCCATATCATAAACCACCGCCAGATTCTCCTACAGCAGAGAGATACAGTGTGATCGCCCCCTCACTGCCCGGTACATGGTGTATACAGCTCCGGCCGCCCCCTCACTGCCCGGTACATGGTGTATACAGCTCCGGCCGCCCCCTCACTGCCCGGTACATGGTGTATACAGCTCCGGCCGCCCCCTCACTGCCCGGTACATGGTGTATACAGCGACAGCTCCGGCCGCCCCCTCACTGCCCGGTACATGGTGTATACAGCTCCGGCCGCCCCCTCACTGCCCGGTACATGGTGTATACAGCTCCGGCCGCCCCCTCACTGCCCGGTACATGGTGTATACAGCTCCGGCCGCCCCCTCACTGCCCGGTACATGGTGTATACAGCTCCGGCCGCCCCCTCACTGCCCGGTACATGGTGTATACAGCGACCGCTCCGGCCGCCCCCTCACTGCCCGGTACATGGTGTATACAGCGACAGCTCCGGCCGCCCCCTCACTGCCCGGTACATGGTGTATACAGCGACAGCTCCGGCCACCCCCTCACTGCCCGGTACATGGTGTATACAGCTCCGGCCGCCCCCTCACTGCCCGGTACATGGTGTATACAGCTCCGGCCGCCCCCTCACTGCCCGGTACATGGTGTATACAGCTCCGGCCGCCCCCTCACTGCCCGGTACATGGTGTATACAGCTCCGGCCGCCCCCTCACTGCCCCGGTACATGGTGTATACAGCGACAGCTCCGGCCGCCCCCTCACCCCCGGTACATGGTGTATACAGCTCCGGCCGCCCCCTCACTGCCCGGTACATGGTGTATACAGCTCCGGCCGCCCCCTCACTGCCCGGTACATGGTGTATACAGCTCCGGCCGCCCCCTCACTGCCCCGTTACATGGTGTATACAGCTCCGGCCGCCCCCTCACTGCCCCGGTACATGGTGTATACAGCGACAGCTCCGGCCGCCCCCTCACTGCCCCGGTACATGGTGTATACAGCTCCGGCCGCCCCCTCACTGCCCGATACATGGTGTATACAGCTCCGGCTGCCCCATCACTGCCCGGCTACACAGCGACCGCACCGGCCGCACTCACTGCCCAGCTACACAGCGACAGCTCCGGACACCCCATCACTGCCCGGCTACACAGCGACAGCTCCGGACACCCCATCACTGCCCGGCTACACAGCGACAGCTCCGGACACCCCATCACTGCCCGGCTACACAGCGACCCCTACGGCCGCACTCTCACTGCCCGGTTACACAGTGGTTGCACTCTCACTGCCAGGCTACACAGCAACCGCTCCGGCCACACTCTCACTGCCCGGCATATACAGCGACCGCTCTGGCCGCACTCTCACTGCCCGGCATATACAGCGACCGCTCTGGCCGCACTCTCACTGCCCCGGGTACATGGTGTACACAGCGACTGCTCTTGCCACCCTCACACTGTCTGGCTACATGGGGTATACAGCAACAGCTACGGCCGCGCTCTCACTGCCCGGCTACACAGCAACCGTTCCGGTGTGTGTGTGTGTGTGTATATATACATAAATATATATATATATATATATATATACACACACACACAACAATAGTGGAGAGCCTTACACGGGCCGGACAGGCTAAGGACCAGCTACAACAATGGTGACAATGTATCCCCTAAGCCCCTGTCCACGCTCGTGGTATCTATCGGGCCGTCATGCTGTCCTTACTATGGAAGCTGCCACTTGGCAACCACCTTTAGTTCACACCACATGGCGACTCCCTGGACATCACATTCAAAAAGGAGAGCTGAGAGCAAACGTCACGACATAAAATCTTGAGCAAGTCATGTGACCCAGAACCCAGTAGCATACAACGCCTATACAAGTCAATGCAATGCTAGTTTATTGAATAGTCCCAGACAACCCTATTAAAAAAACCAAAACACATAACATTGTGGAGTGTACAGCGATACTTACAGCTAAAGACGTTAAGTCGATTTCTTTGTTTTTAAAAAGAAAATCGAGAATTCTTTCATTTTGCAGAATTTCCTTTGAGATGTATTTGCAATGATCAATAACAGCATTTCCGTGCCTGCAGGTGACCAAGGAGGTGAAGTCCGGGCCGCGACAGTATAGATGGAAGGCTTCTTCTATACCGAGAAGAGGACCTGATGGACACGAGACACAGTCACACAATGACACTATAGATGGAAGGCTTCTTCTATACCGAGAAGAGGACCTGATGGACAGGAGACACAGTCACACAAGGACACTATAGATGGAAGGCTTCTTCTATGCCGAGAAGAGGACCTGATGGACAGGAGACACAGTCACACAATGACACTATAGATGGAAGGCTTCTTCTATACCGAGAAGAGGACCTGATGGACAGGAGACACAGTCACACAAGGACAATATAGATGGAAGGCTTCTTCTATGCCGAGAAGAGGACCTGATGGACAGGAAACACAGTCACACAATGACAATATAGATGGAAGGTTTCTTCTATGCCGAGAAGAGGACCTGATGGACAAGAGACACAGTCACACAATGACACTATAGCTGGAAGGCTTCTTCTATGCCGAGAAGAGGACCTGATGGACAGGAGACACAGTCACACAATGACACTATAGATGGAAGGCTTCTTCTATGCCGAGAAGAGGACCTGATGGACAAGAGACAGTCACACAAGGACAATATAGATGGAAGGCTTCTTCTATGCCGAGAAGAGGACCTGATGGACAGGAGACACAGTCACACAAGGACAATATAGATGGAAGGCTTCTTCTATACCGAGAAGAGGACCTGATGGACAAGAGACACAGTCACACAAAGACACTATAGATGGAAGGCTTCTTCTATGCCGAGAAGAGGACCTGATGGACAGGAGACACAGTCACACAATGACACTATAGATGGAAGGCTTCTTCTATGCCGAGAAGAGGACCTGATGGACAGGAGACACAGTCACACAAGGACACTATAGATGGAAGGCTTCTTCTATGCCGAGAAGAGGACCTGATGGACAGGAGACACAGTCACACAACGACACTATAGATGGAAGGCTTCTTCTATGCCGAGAAGAGGACCTGATGGACAAGAGACACAGTCACACAAAGACACTATAGATGGAAGGCTTCTTCTATGCCGAGAAGAGGACCTGATGGACAGGAGACACAGTCACACAATGACACTATAGATGGAAGGCTTCTTCTATGCCGAGAAGAGGACCTGATGGACAGGAGACACAGTCACACAAGGACACTATAGATGGAAGGCTTCTTCTATACCGAGAAGAGGACCTGATGGACAGGAGACACAGTCACACAATGACACTATAGATGGAAGGCTTCTTCTATGCCGAGAAGAGGACCTGATGGACAGGAGACACAGTCACACAAGGACAATATAGATGGAAGGCTTCTTCTATGCCGAGAAGAGGACCTGATGGACAAGAGACACAGTCACACAATGACACTATAGATGGAAGGCTTCTTCTATGCCGAGAAGAGGACCTGATGGACAGGAGACACAGTCACACAAGGACACTATAGATGGAAGGCTTCTTCTATACCGAGAAGAGGACCTGATGGACAAGAGACACAGTCACACAAGGACAATATAGATGGAAGGCTTCTTCTATACCGAGAAGAGGACCTGATGGACAAGAGAGACAGTCACACAATGACACTATAGATGGAAGGCTTCTTCTATGCCGAGAAGAGGACCTGATGGACAAGAGACACAGTCACACAATGACACTATAGATGGAAGGCTTCTTCTATGCCGAGAAGAGGACCTGATGGACAGGAGACACAGTCACACAAGGACACTATAGATGGAAGGCTTCTTCTATGCCGAGAAGAGGACCTGATGGACAAGAGACACAGTCACACAAAGACACTATAGATGGAAGGCTTCTTCTATGCCGAGAAGAGGACCTGATGGACAAGAGACACAGTCACACAATGACACTATAGATGGAAGGCTTCTTCTATGCCGAGAAGAGGACCTGATGGACAGGAGACACAGTCACACAAGGACACTATAGATGGAAGGCTTCTTCTATACCGAGAAGAGGACCTGATGGACAAGAGACACAGTCACACAAGGACACTATAGATGGAAGGCTTCTTCTGCAGGGGATAGATGTAAATTACAAATCTAAATAACTTCACTGGAAATTTCACTGGAGTTCCCCTTTAAGTGACAGGACTGAGACTGAGAAAAATAGAAAATGAAATCTAACTTGTTTTCAGGCTGATCTCACCATTAAAGAGGAGCAGATTGCCGAGGCACAGGTGTCCCCCGATAGGATAGGGCTCTTCCGGAGAGGTCACGTGATGGCCGATTAGACAGAAGGAGCGGTTGCTGTCGGAGGACAGGCTGCCTTTGCGGGGGGGGTTATACTCCAGAGTCACCTCCGTCGTCCTGTATAATAATCACCACATGCGGCATAAACTGTATAACAGCAATAAGATACAAAGCATTGGAGCGTTATAAGCTATAAACAGACAAGGGGGGGGGACCAACCTTCTTAGGCCCAGTTCAAACTAAGCAAAAACAGTTTCCGGATGCTCAGTGTGAACTGGGCCTTACACCCGCTCATACACATAGGAAGAACTGAGAATAAACTGCAGAAGAGACCACATTACCCAAACTGGAAGCCATAATACTGGTACACCGCCACAAACAATCACTTAAAGGGGAACTCCACCAAAACAAAGCAGCTGGTGTCAGAAAGTGCCAGAGATAATAAGTTACTTCTACGTAACTCCCTATTTAAGGGCTGGCGGGCAGGCTCCTCTCTCCCTATGTAATACCTGGCGGGCAGGCTCCTCTCTCCCTATATAAGTCCTGGCGGGCAGGCTCCTCTCTCCCTATGTAATACCTGGCGGGCAGGCTCCTCTCTCCCTATGTAATACCTGGCGGGCAGGCTCCTCTCTCCCTATGTAATACCTGGCGGGCAGGCTCCTCTCTCCCTATGTAATACCTGGCGGGCAGGCTCCTCTCTCCCTATGTAATACCTGGCGGGCAGGCTCCTCTCTCCCTATGTAATACCTGGCGGGCAGGGTCCTCTCTCCCTATGTAATACCTGGCGGGCAGGCTCCTCTCTCCCTATGTAATACCTGGCGGGCAGGCTCCTCTCTCCCTATGTAATACCTGGCGGGCAGGCTCCTCTCTCCCTATGTAATACCTGGCGGGCAGGCTCCTCTCTCCCTATGTAATACCTGGCGGGCAGGCTCCTCTCTCCCTATTTAAGGGCTGGCGGGCAGGCTCCTCTCTCCCTATGTAATACCTGGCAGGCAGGCTCCTCTCTCCATATGTAATACCTGGCAGGCAGGCTCCTCTCTCTCTATGTAATACCTGGCGGGCAGGCTCCTCTCTCCCTATGTAATACCTGGCGGGCAGGCTCCTCTCTCCCTATGTAATACCTGGCGGGCAGGCTCCTCTCTCCCTATGTAAGCCCTGGCGGGCAGGCTCCTCTCTCCCTATGTAATACCTGGCGGGCAGGCTCCTCTCTCCCTATGTAATACCTGGCAGGCAGGCTCCTCTCTCTCTATGTAATACCTGGCGGGCAGGCTCCTCTCTCCCTATGTAATACCTGGCGGGCAGGCTCCTCTCTCCCTATGTAATACCTGGCGGGCAGGCTCCTCTCTCCCTATGTAAGCCCTGGCGGGCAGGCTCCTCTCTCCCTATGTAATACCTGGCGGGCAGGCTCCTCTCTCCCTATGTAATACCTGGCGGGCAGGCTCCTCTCTCCCTATGTAATACCTGGCGGGCAGGCTCCTCTCCCGCACAGTTCTATACAGATGTATCTCGGGCAGCACTGCTCCCGCACAGTTCTATACAGATGTATCTCGGGCAGCACTGCTCCCGCACAGTTCTATACAGATGTATCTCGGGCAGCACTGCTCCCGCACAGTTCTATACAGATGCATCTCAGGCAGCACTGCTCCCGCACAGTTCTATACAGGTGTATCTCGGGCAGCACTGCTCCCGCACAGTTCTATACAGATGTATCTCGGGCAGCACTGCTCCCGCACAGTTCTATACAGATGTATCTCGGGCGGCACTGCTCCCGCACAGTTCTATACAGATGTATCTCGGGCGGCACTGCTCCCGCACAGTTCTATACAGATGTATCTCGGGCAGCACTGCTCCCGCACAGTTCTATACAGATGTATCTCGGGCAGCACTGCTCCCGCACAGTTCTATACAGATGTATCTCGGGCAGCACTGCTCCCGCACAGTTCTATACAGATGTATCTCGGGCAGCACTGCTTCCGCACAGTTCTATACAGATGTATATCGGGCAGCATTGCTCCCGCACAGTTCTATACAGATGTATCTCGGGCAGCACTGCTCCCGCACAGTTCTATACAGATGTATCTCGGGCAGTACTGCTCCCGCACAGTTCTATACAGATGTATCTCGGGCAGCACTGCTCCCGCACAGTTCTATACAGATGTATCTCGGGCAGCACTGCTCCCGCACAGTTCTATACAGATGTATCTCGGGCAGCACTGCTCCCGCACAGTTCTATACAGATGTATCTCGGGCAGCACTGCTCCCGCACAGTTCTATACAGATGCATCTCAGGCAGCACTGCTCCCGCACAGTTCTATACAGATGCATCTCGGGCAGCACTGCTCCCGCACAGTTCTATACAGATGTATCTCGGGCAGCACTGCTCCCGCACAGTTCTATACAGATGTATCTCGGGCAGCACTGCTCCCGCACAGTTCTATACAGATGTATCTCGGGCAGCACTGCTCCCGCACAGTTCTATACAGATGTATCTCGGGCAGCACTGCTCCCGCACAGTTCTATACAGATGTATCTCGGGCAGCACTGCTCCCGCACAGTTCTATACAGATGTATATCGGGCAGCATTGCTCCCGCACAGTTCTATACAGATGTATCTCGGGCAGCACTGCTCCCGCACAGTTCTATACAGATGTATCTCGGGCAGTACTGCTCCCGCACAGTTCTATACAGATGTATCTCGGGCAGCACTGCTCCCGCACAGTTCTATACAGATGTATCTCGGGCAGCACTGCTCCCGCACAGTTCTATACAGATGTATCTCGGGCAGCACTGCTCCCGCACAGTTCTATACAGATGTATCTCGGGCAGCACTGCTCCCGCACAGTTCTATACAGATGCATCTCAGGCAGCACTGCTCCCGCACAGTTCTACACAGATGCATCTCGGGCAGCACTGCTCCCGCACAGTTCTATACAGATGTATCTCGGGCAGCACTGCTCCCGCACAGTTCTATACAGATGTATCTCGGGCAGCACTGCTCCCGCACAGTTCTATACAGATGTATCTCGGGCAGCACTGCTCCCGCACAGTTCTATACAGATGTATCTCGGGCAGCACTGCTCCCGCACAGTTCTATACAGATGTATCTCGGGCAGCACTGCTCCCGCACAGTTCTATACAGATGCATCTCGGGCAGCACTGCTCCCGCACAGTTCTATACAGATGTATCTCGGGCAGCATTGCTCCCGCACAGTTCTATACAGATGTATCTCGGGCAGCACTGCTCCCGCACAGTTCTATACAGATGCATCTCGGGCAGCACTGCTCCCGCACAGTTCTATACAGATGTATCTCGGGCAGCATTGCTCCCGCACAGTTCTATACAGATGTATCTCGGGCAGCACTGCTCCCGCACAGTTCTATACAGATAGGCACTGTGATGGTGGTTACTCACCTCTGTCCGGACACCCACAGCATTAGCTTACTGCAGACTTTGTTCTTACTTTCAAACACTTCCTTACAGGTGAAGGCCACGTGCTGCCACTTTTCAGGCTGTAAAATATTGTCTTGGGATTCGACTTGAGCCAATGGGATGGATCTGTATTCATCACTTGTACTGGAGCATAGCCTGGAAAATACAAGCAGATAGCAGGTTATCCTGGACACATATCGGCCCTGACTGTGACCCATCACCTGACGCTGTATTATTCCCAGCCTTTACCATCTTATACTTCTTTTTTTGGTTTGGAGCAACCCCCGCGCGCTTGGGTTTGGAGCGACCCCGGCGCGCTCGAGTTTGGAGCGACCCCGGCGCGCTCGGGTTTGGATGGACCACTAATCTCTAGCAAAAGAGTTTGGGGCAGCAGAGGACACAGCTTGGCGCATGGTCACACGTACATCTCAGCTATTCCCAATTCCAATCTGCTCGGCCGTCCACAAGAAAGTAGTGTTATTATGGTCGGCTGTACCAGCAGATCACAGAGATCAATGCACAGCAGATATTCAAGACGGCAAGGCCGGACTGCATGTGGCCGACACTACGCGGAGCAGCTTAGATTGCCAGAAGATGGCGGCACCACGGCCTATAGCCTCTCCCAATATGTCTCAGTTACCATTGTGAACACTAAGCATACAACTAAGGCTGCATTCACACCACCCGTGTTTTGTCCATGAAACACGGACGTTGAATGGCCGACCTGGACTGTTTCCCGCCCGGCATTGTGTAATATCATGCCGGCAGCTGGGACATCTTTGAATGGCGGCGGCACGGTTATGGCAGTACAGTCACTGCACATGATATAACACCACACCTAATAACACTCCATGATGATAAATTACATTACCTGAAAATAAAACGGCCCGACAGCAAACTGAACCAAATCTGCATCATCAGCACCTTGGAGCCCAGGGAAAGCACATGGATATAGCCGTCCTCTAAGAGCCTGTCCCCCGAGGAGGGATCCGCGCCAGGCCTGTCCGCTAGAAAGAGGAAGGAGACTCATGAGAGAAAAAACAGAGAAGCTTCTATAGTGTGTCTGTGGTATCAGCCATAATGGGGGATGAGCAGGGGGGTGAGGAGACGGGGAGAAGCTGCTATAGTGTCTGTGGTATCAGCCATAATGGTGGATGAGCAGGGGGGTGAGGAGACGGGGAGAAGCTTCTATAGTGTGTCTGTGGTATCAGTCATTATGGTGGATGAGCAGGGGGGTGAGGGGACGGGGAGAAGCTTCTATAGTGTGTCTGTGGTATCAGCCATAATGGTGGATGAGCAGGGGGGTGAGGAGACGGGGAGAAGCTGCTATAGTGTCTGTGGTATCAGCCATAATGGTGGATGAGCAGGGGGGTGAGGAGACGGGGAGAAGCTTCTATAGTGTGTCTGTGGTATCAGCCATAATGGTGGATGAGCAGGGGGGTGAGGAGACGGGGAGAAGCTTCTATAGTGTGTCTGTGGTATCAGCCATAATGGTGGATGAGCAGGGGGGTGAGGAGACGGGGAGAAGCTGCTATAGTGTCTGTGGTATCAGCCATAATGGTGGATGAGCAGGGGGGTGAGGAGACGGGGAGAAGCTGCTATAGTGTCTGTGGTATCAGCCATAATGGTGGATGAGCAGGGGAGTGAGGAGACGGGGAGAAGCTTCTATAGTGTGTCTGTGGTATCAGCCATAATGGTGGATGAGCAGGGGAGTGAGGAGACTGGGAGAAGCTTCTATAGTGTGTCTGTGGTATCAGCCATAATGGTGGATGAGCAGGGGGGTGAGGAGACGGGGAGAAGCTGCTATAGTGTCTGTGGTATCAGCCATAATGGTGGATGAGCAGGGGGGTGAGGAGACGGGGAGAAGCTGCTATAGTGTCTGTGGTATCAGCCATAATGGTGGATGAGCAGGGGGGTGAGGAGACGGGGAGAAGCTGCTATAGTGTCTGTGGTATCAGCCATAATGGTGGATGAGCAGGGGAGTGAGGAGACTGGGAGAAGCTTCCATAGTGTATCTGTGGTATCAGCCATAATGGTGGATGAGCAGGGGGGTGAGGAGACGGGGAGAAGCTTCTATAGTGTATCTGTGGTATCAGCCATAATGGTGGATGAGCAGGGGGGTGAGGAGACGGGGAGAAGCTTCTATAGTGTGTCTGTGGTATCAGCCATAATGGTGGATGAGCAGGGGGGTGAGGAGACGGGGAGAAGCTTCTACCAGTTCTGGGTAATATAGAACTGAAACCTGGGAACTGTAGTAAGATTTCTGCTCTGCAGGCTTTACCTCTCCTTTTCTCAAGTTTCTATACTTCTACATAAAAATACATATACAAGCAGACAAGAAAACTAGAGCCAGTTCACACCAGCGCTTCACCCTCTGCTGTGAATCCATTTTTGTTCCATCTTGATAACAGAGAAGGAGCCCAGCGGATCCATCACCCCCATTCATCTCAATGGGTTATTACTGGGCTCCAGTTTCATCACCTCAGTCAGTTCTAAAAGCATTAGAAACAACAAAGCTTCTCCTGTAGGATATACCTGCACTGTCTCCTGTATACGGTATATACCTGCACTGTCTCTGGTATACGCTATATACCTGCACCGTCTCCTGTATACGGTATATACCTGCACTGTCTCTGGTATACGCTATATACCTGCACCGTCTCCTGTATACGCTATATACCTGCACCGTCTCCTGTATACGGTATATACCTGCACTGTCTCTGGTATACGCTATATACCTGCACCGTCTCTTGTATACGCTATATACCTGCACCGTCTCCTGTATACGGTATATACCTGCACTGTCTCCTGTATACGGTATATACCTGCACTGTCTCTGGTATACGCTATATACCTGCACCGTCTCCTGTATACGGTATATACCTGCACTGTCTCTGGTATACGCTATATACCTGCACCGTCTCCTGTATACGGTATATACCTGCACTGTCTCTGGTATACGGTATATACCTGCACTGTCTCTGGTATACGCTATATACCTGCACCGTCTCCTGTATACGGTATATACCTGCACTGTCTCTGGTATACGGTATATACCTGCACCGTCTCCCGTATACGGTATATACCTGCACTGTCTCTGGTATACAGTATATACCTGCACCGTCTCCTGTATACGCTATATACCTGCACCGTCTCCTGTATACGGTATATACCTGCACCGTCTCTGGTATACGGTATATACCTGCACCGTCTCCTGTATACGCTATATACCTGCACCGTCTCCTGTATACGGTATATACCTGCACTGTCTCTGGTATACGCTATATACCTGCACCGTCTCCTGTATACGGTATATACCTGCACTGTCTCTGGTATACGGTATATACCTGCACTGTCTCCTGTATACGGCTATATACCTGCACTGTCTCTGGTATACAGTATATACCTGCGCTGTCTCCTGTATACGGTATATACCTGCACTGTCTCTGGTATACGGTATATACCTGCACTGTTTCCTGTATACGGCTATATACCTGCACTGTCTCCTGTATACGGTATATACCTGCACTGTCTCTGGTATACGGTATATACCTGCACTGTCTCTGGTATACGGTATATACCTGCACTGTCTCCTGTATACGGCTATATACCTGCACTGTCTCTGGTATACGGTATATACCTGCACCGTCTCCTGTATACGGCTATATACCTGCACTGTCTATGGTATACGGCTATATACCTGCACTGTCTATGGTATACGGTATATACCTGCACTGTCTCCCGTATACGGTATATACCTGCACTGTCTCCCGTATACGGTATATACCTGCACTGTCTCTGGTATACAGTATATACCTGCGCTGTCTCCTGTATACGGTATATACCTGCACTGTCTCTGGTATACGGTATATACCTGCACTGTTTCCTGTATACGGCTATATACCTGCACTGTCTCTGGTATACGGTATATACCTGCACTGTCTCCTGTATACGGCTATATACCTGCACTGTCTCTGGTATACGGTATATACCTGCACCGTCTCCTGTATACGGCTATATACCTGCACTGTCTATGGTATACGGTATATACCTGCACTGTCTCCCGTATACGGTATATACCTGCACTGTCTCCCGTATACGGTATATACCTGCACTGTCTCTGGTATACAGTATATACCTGCGCTGTCTCCTGTATACGGTATATACCTGCACTGTCTCTGGTATACGGTATATACCTGCACTGTTTCCTGTATACGGCTATATACCTGCACTGTCTCTGGTATACGGTATATACCTGCACTGTCTCCTGTATACGGCTATATACCTGCACTGTCTCTGGTATACGGTATATACCTGCACCGTCTCCTGTATACGGCTATATACCTGCACTGTCTATGGTATACGGCTATATACCTGCACTGTCTATGGTATACGGTATATACCTGCACTGTCTCCCGTATACGGTATATACCTGCACTGTCTCTGGTATACAGTATATACCTGCGCTGTCTCCTGTATACGGTATATACCTGCACTGTCTCTGGTATACGGTATATACCTGCACTGTTTCCTGTATACGGCTATATACCTGCACTGTCTCCTGTATACGGCTATATACCTGCACCGTCTCCTGTATACGGTATATACCTGCACTGTCTCTGGTATACGCTATATACCTGCACCGTCTCCTGTATACGGTATATACCTGCACTGTCTCTGGTATACGGTATATACCTGCACTGTCTCCTGTATACGGCTATATACCTGCACTGTCTCTGGTATACAGTATATACCTGCGCTGTCTCCTGTATACGGTATATACCTGCACTGTCTCTGGTATACGGTATATTCCTGCACTGTCTCCTGTATACGGCTATATACCTGCACTGTCTCCTGTATACGGTATATACCTGCACTGTCTCTGGTATACGGTATATACCTGCACTGTCTCTGGTATACGGTATATACCTGCACTGTCTCCGGTATACGGCTATATACCTGCACTGTCTCTGGTATACGGTATATACCTGCACCGTCTCCTGTATACGGCTATATACCTGCACTGTCTATGGTATACGGCTATATACCTGCACTGTCTCTGGTATACGGTATATACCTGCACCGTCTCCTGTATACGGCTATATACCTGCACTGTCTATGGTATACGGCTATATACCTGCACTGTCTATGGTATACGGTATATACCTGCACTGTCTCCCGTATACGGTATATACCTGCACTGTCTCCCGTATACGGTATATACCTGCACTATCTCTGGTATACAGTATATACCTGCGCTGTCTCCTGTATACGGTATATACCTGCACTGTCTCTGGTATACGGTATATTCCTGCACTGTCTCCTGTATACGGCTATATACCTGCACTGTCTCCTGTATACGGTATATACCTGCACTGTCTCTGGTATACGGTATATACCTGCACTGTCTCTGGTATACGGTATATACCTGCACTGTCTCCTGTATACGGCTATATACCTGCACTGTCTCTGGTATACGGTATATACCTGCACCGTCTCCTGTATACGGCTATATACCTGCACTGTCTATGGTATACGGCTATATACCTGCACTGTCTATGGTATACGGTATATACCTGCACTGTCTCCCGTATACGGTATATACCTGCACTGTCTCCCGTATACGGTATATACCTGCACTGTCTCTGGTATACGGTATATACCTGCGCTGTCTCCTGTATACGGTATATACCTGCACTGTCTCTGGTATACGGTATATACCTGCACTGTTTCCTGTATACGGCTATATACCTGCACTGTCTCTGGTATACGGTATATACCTGCACTGTCTCCTGTATACGGCTATATACCTGCACTGTCTCTGGTATACGGTATATACCTGCACCGTCTCCTGTATACGGCTATATACCTGCACTGTCTATGGTATACGGCTATATACCTGCACTGTCTATGGTATACGGTATATACCTGCACTGTCTCTGGTATACGGTATATACCTGCACTGTCTCCCGTATACGGTATATACCTGCACTGTCTCTGGTATACAGTATATACCTGCGCTGTCTCCTGTATACGGTATATACCTGCACTGTCTCTGGTATACGGTATATACCTGCACTGTTTCCTGTATACGGCTATATACCTGCACTGTCTCCTGTATACGGCTATATACCTGCACTGTCTCCTGTATACGGTATATACCTGCACTGTCTCTGGTATACGGTATATACCTGCACTGTCTCCTGTATACGGCTATATACCTGCACTGTCTCTGGTATACGGTATATACCTGCACTGTTTCCTGTATACGGCTATATACCTGCACTGTCTCTGGTATACGGTATATACCTGCGCTGTCTCCTGTATACGGTATATACCTGCACTGTCTCCCGTATACGGTATATACCTGCACTGTCTCCCGTATACGGTATATACCTGCACTGTCTCCCGTATACGGTATATACCTGCACTGTCTCCCGTATACGGTATATACCTGCACTGTCTCCCGTATACAGTATATACCTGCACTGTCTCCTGTATACGGTATATTCCTGCACTGTCTCCTGTATGCGGTATATACCTGCACTGTTTCCCGTATACGGTATATACCTGCGCTGTCTCTGGTATACGGTATATACCTGCACTGTTTCCTGTATATGGCTATATACCTGCACTGTTTCCTGTATACGGCTATATACCTGCACTGTCTCCTATATACGGTATATACCTGCACTGTCTCCTATATACAGCTATATACCTGCACTGTCTCCCGTATACAGTATATACCTGCACTGTCTCCTGTATACGGTATATTCCTGCACTGTCTCCTGTATGCGGTATATACCTGCACTGTTTCCCGTATACGGTATATACCTGCGCTGTCTCTGGTATACGGTATATACCTGCACTGTTTCCTGTATATGGCTATATACCTGCACTGTTTCCTGTATACGGCTATATACCTGCACTGTCTCCTATATACAGCTATATACCTGCACTGTCTCCTGTATACGGCTGTATACCTGCACTGTCTCCTATATACAGCTATATACCTGCACTGTTTCCCGTATACGGTATATACCTGCGCTGTCTCTGGTATACGGTATATACCTGCACTGTCTCCTATATACAGCTATATACCTGCACTGTCTCCTGTATACGGCTATATACCTGCACTGTCTCCTATATACAGCTATATACCTGCACTGTCTCCTGTATACGGCTGTATACCTGCACTGTCTCCTGTAGGATATACGATTTATACCTGCACTGTCTCCTGTATACGGTACATACCTGCACTGTCTCTGGTATACAGTATATACCTGTGCTGTCTCCTGTATACGGTACATACCTGCACTGTCTCTGGTATACGGTATATACCTGTGCTGTCTCCGGTATACGGTATATACCTGCACTGTCTCCTATAGGATATACCTGCACTGTCTCCTGTATACGGTATATACCTGCACTGTTTCTGGTATACAGTATATACCTGTGCTGTCTCCTGTATACGGTACATACCTGCACTGTCTCTGGTATACGGTATATACCTGTGCTGTCTCCGGTATACGGTATATACCTGCACTGTCTCCTATAGGATATACCTGTGCTGTCTCCTTTAAGGGTATAGGGCTATATACCTGTGCTGTCTCCTGTATACGGTATATACCTGCAGTAAGCGGCTTGCTCCTCCTCCTCCTCGCTCCCCTCCCCCGCAGGGGGGTCTCTCCATCCTCTCCCCCCTCCACCTTCATCCATAGGGTCAGGCTGAATCCGTCAGACATGTGCGGCCAGCAGTTCTGTCCGACTAACGGCAGCTGGAGAGGAGCGATGTGCCAGGGGGAGAGAAGGTCACCGCTGCCGCCGCCACCGGGGACCTCCTTACTGGGCAGGAGTTTGGTTCTTCTACAGAAGCCAGGGATTTTGGAGGCAGAGACCCCCGGAGACTTCTGTGGCCCCCCGCCGCCTCCTCCCGTAACGCTCTGCTGCAGAGGGAAGGTCAGGTGCTTCATGGGGATCAGCCCGCCGCTGCCCTCTGTGATCCGGAGGATTCCCTTAAGGAGCAACTCCTGCACGAAAAGATCAAGAATCAAGTGTTATTACCAGGCTTATGGTATATACAGCGGGGTTATCCCATACACACAGAGCGGGGTTATCCCATACACACAGAGCAGGGTTATCCCATACACACAGAGCGGGGTTATCCCATACACACAGAGCGGGGTTATCCCATACACACAGAGCGGGGTTATCCCATACACACAGAGCGGGGTTATCCCATACACACAGAGCGGGGTTATCCCATACACACAGAGCGGGGTTATCCCATACACACAGAGCGGGGTTATCCCATACACACAGAGCGGGGTTATCCCATACACACAGAGCGGGGTTATCCCATACACACAGAGCGGGGTTATCCCATACACACAGAGCGGGGTTATCCCATACACACAGAGCGGGGTTATCCCATACACACAGAGCGGGGTTATCCCATACACACAGAGCGGGGTTATCCCATACACACAGAGCGGGGTTATCCCATACACACAGAGCGGGGTTATCCCATACACACAGAGCGGGGTTATCCCATACACACAGAGCGGGGTTATCCCATACACACAGAGCGGGGTTATCCCATACACACAGAGCGGGGTTATCCCATACACACAGAGCGGGGTTATCCCATACACACAGAGCGGGGTTATCCCATACACACAGAGCGGGGTTATCCCATACACACAGAGCGGGGTTATCCCATACACACAGAGCGGGGTTATCCCATACACACAGAGCGGGGTTATCCCATACACACAGAGCGGGGTTATCCCATACACACAGAGCGGGGTTATCCCATACACACAGAGCGGGGTTATCCCATACACAAGGCCTCCCCTACAGGTCCCACTATTACAGAATACTTACATCAGGCAAAGTACTTTCCAGAAAACAACGAAAGAGCAGAGAGAGCTCATCCGAGGTCAGACTGTGACTCATCAACGTCACCAGAACGTCCATCAGCACCTCACGGCATTCTGAAAGGATAGAACAGATTATAGATTATAGATTATAGATTAGAACATATTAGATTATCATATTATCGCTATGTATCACTATTACACGTAGCCATGTATCACTATTACACGTAGCCATGTATCACTATTACACGCAGCCATGTGTCACTATTACACGTAGCCATGTGTCACTATTACACGTAGCCATGTGTCACTATTACACGTAGCCATGTGTCACTATTACACGTAGCCATGTGTCACTATTACACGTAGCCATGTATCACTATTACACGTAGTATCACTATTACACGTAGCCATGTATCACTATTACACGTAGCCATGTGTCACTATTACACGTAGTATCACTATTACACGTAGCCATGTATCACTATTACACGCAGCCATGTATCACTATTACACGTAGCCATGTGTCACTATTACACGTAGCCATGTGTCACTATTACACGTAGCCATGTATCACTATTACACTATGTATCACTATTACACGTAGCCATGTATCACTATTACACTATGTATCACTATTACACGTAGTCATGTGTCACTATTACACACAGCCATGTGTCACTATTACACGTAGCCATGTGTCACTATTACACGTAGCCATGTATCACTATTACACGTAGCCATGTATCACTATTACACGTAGCCATGTGTCACTATTACACGTAGCCATGTGTCACTATTACACGTAGCCATGTATCACTATTACACGTAGCCATGTGTCACTATTACACTATGTATCACTATTACACGTAGCCATGTATCACTATTACACGCAGCCATGTATCACTATTACACGCAGCCATGTGTCACTATTACACGTAGCCATGTATCACTATTACACGTAGCCATGTGTCACTATTACACGTAGCCATGTATCACCATTACACGTAGCCATGTATCACTATTACACGTAGCCATGTGTCACTATTACACGTAGCCATGTGTCACTATTACACGTAGCCATGTATCACTATTACACGTAGCCATGTATCACTATTACACATAGCCATGTATCACTATTACACGTAGTATCACTATTACACGTAGCCATGTGTCACTATTACACTATGTATCACTATTACACGTAGCCATGTGTCACTATTACACGTAGCCATGTATCACTATTACACGTAGTATCACTATTACACGTAGCCATGTGTCACTATTACAGGTACTGATGTATCACTATTACACGCAGCCATGTATCACTATTACACGTAGCCATGTGTCACTATTACACGTAGCCATGTGTCACTATTACACGTAGCCATGTGTCACTATTACACGTAGCCATGTGTCACTATTACACGTAGCCATGTGTCACTATTACACGCAGCCATGTGTCACTATTACAGGTACTGATGTATCACTATTACACGCAGCCATGTATCACTATTACACGTAGCCATGTGTCACTATTACACGTAGCCATGTGTCACTATTACACGTAGCCATGTGTCACTATTACACGTAGCCATGTGTCACTATTACACATAGCCATGTATCACTATTACACATACTGATGTATCACTATTACACGGAGCCATGTATCACTATTACACGTAGCCATGTATCACTATTACACGTAGCTATGTATCACTATTACACGGAGCCATGTATCACTATTACACGTAGCCATGTATCACTATTACACGTAGCCATGTGTCACTATTACACGTAGCCATGTGTCACTATTACACGTAGCCATGTGTCACTATTACACGTAGCCATGTATCACTATTACACATAGCCATGTATCACTATTACACATACTGATGTATCACTATTACACGGAGCCATGTGTCACTATTACACGTAGCCATGTGTCACTATTACACGGAGCCATGTATCACTATTACACGTAGCTATGTATCACTATTACACGGAGCCATGTATCACTATTACACGTAGCCATGTGTCACTATTACACGTAGCCATGTATCACTATTACACGCAGCCATGTGTCACTATTACACGTAGCCGTGTATCACTATTACACGTAGCCATGTATCACTATTACACTATGTATCACTATTACACGGAGCCATGTGTCACTATTACACGTAGCCATGTATCACTATTACACGTAGCCATGTATCACTATTACACGTAGTATCACTATTACACCTAGCCATGTATCACTATTACACGTAGCCATGTATCACTATTACACGAAGTATCACTATTACACGCAGCCATGTATCACTATTACACGCAGCCATGTATCACTATTACACGTAGCCATGTATCACTATTACACGTAGCCATGTATCACTATTACACGTAGCTATGTGTCACTATTACACGTAGCCATGTGTCACTATTACACGGAGCCATGTGTCACTATTACACGTAGCCATGTGTCACTATTACACGTAGCCATGTATCACTATTACACGGAGCCATGTGTCACTATTACACGTAGCCATGTATCACTATTACACGGAGCCATGTATCACTATTACACGTAGCCATGTATCACTATTACACGTAGCCATGTGTCACTATTACACATAGCCATGTGTCAGTATTACACGTAGCCATGTGTCAGTATTACACGTAGCCATGTGTCACTATTACACGTAGCCATGTGTCAGTATTACACGTAGCCATGTGTCAGTATTACACGTAGCCATGTATCACTATTACACGTAGCCATGTGTCACTATTACACGTAGCCATGTGTCACTATTACACGTAGCCATGTATCACTATTACACGTAGCCATGTGTCACTATTACACGTAGCCATGTATCACTATTACACGTAGCCATGTGTCACTATTACACGTAGCCATGTGTCACTATTACACGTAGCCATGTGTCACTATTACACGTAGCCATGTATCACTATTACACTATGTATCACTATTACATGTAGCCATGTGTCACTATTACACGTAGCCATGTGTCACTATTAAACGGAGCCATGTGTCACTATTACACGTAGCCATGTATCACTATTACACGTAGCCATGTGTCACTATTACACGTAGCCATGTATCACTATTATACGTAGCCATGTGTCACTATTACACGGAGCCATGTATCACTATTACACGTAGCCATGTATCACTATTACACGTAGCCATGTATCACTATTACACGTAGCCATGTATCACTATTACACGTAGCCATGTGTCAGTATTACACGTAGCCATGTATCACTATTACACTATGTATCACTATTACACGTAACCATGTATCACTATTACACGTAGCCATGTATCACTATTACACGTAGCCATGTATCACTATTACACGTAGCCATGTATCACTATTACACTATGTATCACTATTACACGTAACCATGTATCACTATTACACGTAGCCATGTGTCACTATTACACGTAGCCATGTGTCACTATTACACGTAGCCATGTATCACTATTACACGTAGCCATGTATCACTATTACACTATGTATCACTATTACACGTAGCCATGTGTCACTATTACACGTAGCCATGTGTCACTATTACACGTAGCCATGTGTCACTATTACACGTAGCCATGTATCACTATTACACGTAGCCATGTGTCACTATTACACGTAGCCATGTGTCACTATTACACGTAGCCATGTGTCACTATTACACGTAGCCATGTGTCACTATTACACGTAGCCATGTATCACTATTACACGTACTGATGTATCACTATTACACGTAGCCATGTGTCACTATTACACGTAGCCATGTATCACTATTAAACGGAGCCATGTGTCACTATTACACGTAGCCATGTATCACTATTACACGTAGCCATGTGTCACTATTACACGTAGCCATGTATCACTATTACACGTAGCCATGTGTCACTATTACACGGAGCCATGTATCACTATTACACGTAGCCATGTATCACTATTACACGTAGCCATGTATCACTATTACACGTAGCCATGTATCACTATTACATGTAGCCATGTGTCAGTATTACACGTAGCCATGTATCACTATTACACTATGTATCACTATTACACGTAACCATGTATCACTATTACACGTAGCCATGTGTCACTATTACACGTAGCCATGTGTCACTATTACACGTAGCCATGTATCACTATTACACGTAGCCATGTATCACTATTACACGTAGCCATGTATCACTATTACACTATGTATCACTATTACACGTAACCATGTATCACTATTACACGTAGCCATGTGTCACTATTACACGTAGCCATGTGTCACTATTACACGTAGCCATGTATCACTATTACACGTAGCCATGTGTCACTATTACACGTAGCCATGTGTCACTATTACACGTAGCCATGTATCACTATTACACGTAGCCATGTATCACTATTACACGTAGCCATGTGTCACTATTACACGTAGCCATGTATCACTATTACACTATGTATCACTATTACACGTAGCCATGTGTCACTATTACACGTAGCCATGTGTCACTATTACACGTAGCCATGTATCACTATTACACTATGTATCACTATTACACGTAGCCATGTATCACTATTACACTATGTATCACTATTACACGTAGCCATGTGTCACTATTACACGTAGCCATGTATCACTATTACACGTAGCCATGTGTCACTATTACACGTAGCCATGTATCACTATTACACATGGCCATGTATCACTATTACACATGGCCATGTATCACTATTACACGTAGCCATGTATCACTATTACACGTAGCCATGTATCACTATTACACGTAGCCATGTATCACTATTACACGTAGCCATGTGTCAGTATTACACGTAGCCATGTATCACTATTACACGTAGCTATGTATCACTATTACACGCAGCCATGTATCACTATTACACGTAGCCATGTATCACTATTACACTATGTATCACTATTACACGTAGCCATGTATCACTATTACACGTAGCCATGTGTCACTATTACACGTAGCCATGTGTCACTATTACACGTAGCCATGTATCACTATTACACGCAGCCATGTGTCACTATTACACGTAGCCATGTGTCACTATTACACGTAGCCATGTATCACTATTACACGTAGCCATGTATCACTATTACACGTAGCCATGTATCACTATTACACGCAGCCATGTGTCACTATTACACGTAGCCATGTGTCACTATTACACGTAGCCATGTATCACTATTACACGTAGCCATGTATCACTATTACACTATGTATCACTATTACACGTAACCATGTATCACTATTACACGTAGCCATGTATCATTATTACACGTAGCCATGTGTCACTATTACACGTAGCCATGTATCACTATTACACGTAGCCATGTATCACTATTACACGTAGCCATGTATCACTATTACACGTACTGATGTATCACTATTACACGTAGCCATGTGTCACTATTACACGTAGCCATGTATCACTATTACACTATGTATCACTATTACACGTAGCCATGTGTCACTATTACACGTAGCCATGTATCACTATTACACTATGTATCACTATTACACGTAGCCATGTGTCACTATTACACGTAGCCATGTATCACTATTACACTATGTATCACTATTACACGTAGCCATGTATCACTATTACACGTAGCCATGTATCACTATTACACTATGTATCACTATTACACGTAACCATGTATCACTATTACACTATGTATCACTATTACACGTAGCCATGTATCACTATTACACGTAGCCATGTATCACTATTACACTATGTATCACTATTACACGTAGCCATGTGTCACTATTACACGTAGCCATGTATCACTATTACACGTAGCCATGTATCACTATTACACGTAGCCATGTGTCACTATTACACGTAGCCATGTATCACTATTACACGTAGTCATGTGTTACTATTACACGTAGTATCACTATTACACGTAGCCATGTATCACTATTACACGTAGCCATGTATCACTATTACACGTAGCCATGTGTCACTATTACACGGAGCCATGTATCACTATTACAGAGCCATGTGTCACTATTACACGTAGCCATGTATCACTATTACACGTAGCCATGTGTCACTATTACACGTAGCCATGTATCACTATTACACGTAGCCATGTGTCACTATTACACGTAGCCATGTATCACTATTACACGTAGTCATGTGTTACTATTACACGTAGCCATGTGTCACTATTACACGTAGCCATGTATCACTATTACACTATGTATCACTATTACACATAGCCATGTATCACTATTACACGTAGCCATGTATCACTATTACACGTAGCCATGTATCACTATTACACGTAGCCATGTATCACTATTACACGTAGCCATGTATCACTATTACACGTAGCCATGTGTCACTATTACACGTAGCCATGTGTCACTATTACACGTAGCCATGTATCACTATTACACATAGCCATGTATCACTATTACACTATGTATCACTATTACACATAGCCATGTATCACTATTACACGGAGCCATGTGTCAGTATTACACGTAGCCATATGTCACTATTACACGTAGCCATGTGTCACTATTACACGTAGCCATGTGTCACTATTACACGTAGCCATGTATCACTATTACACGTAGCCATGTATCACTATTACCCGTAGCCATGTGTCACTATTACACGTAGCCATGTATCACTATTACACGTAGCCATGTATCACTATTACACGTAGCCATGTATCACTATTACACTATGTATCACTATTACACGTAGCCATGTGTCACTATTACACGTAGCGATGTATCACTATTACACGCAGCCATGTATCACTATTACACGCAGCCATGTATCACTATTACACGCAGCCATGTGTCACTATTACACGTAGCCATGTGTCACTATTACACGTAGCCATGTATCACTATTACACGTAGCCATGTGTCACTATTACACGTAGCCATGTGTCACTATTACACGTAGCCATGTATCACTATTACACGTAGCCATGTATCACTATTACACGTAGCCATGTGTCACTATTACACGTAGCCATGTATCACTATTACACGTAGCCATGTATCACTATTACACGTAGCCATGTATCACTATTACAAGTAGCCATGTATCACTATTACATGTAGTATCACTATTACACGTAGCCATGTATCACTATTACACGTAGCCATGTATCACTATTACACGTAGCCATGTGTCACTATTACACGTAGCCATGTGTCACTATTACACGTAGCCATGTGTCACTATTACACGTAGCCATGTATCATTATTACACGTAGCCATGTGTCACTATTACACGTAGCCATGTGTCACTATTACACGTAGCCATGTATCACTATTACACGTAGCCATGTGTCACTATTACACGTAGCCATGTGTCACTATTACACGTAGCCATGTATCACTATTACACGTAGCCATGTATCACTATTAGTACAGCACCGCCCCAATCAGTGACAGACAGGACAGCTGCGTGCCGTGGGCAGTGAGGAGTCGGCAGGGGACACCAAAGGAGGATACCGGGGGAGCGCGGAGAGGTAAGGATAGCATGTTTATTGCTTTACAATCCGGCAGCCTTGAACATACACACACGCTGCCAATCTAATGTTACCAGAGGTCACAGACTTAAATCTCAATAGTTGCTGACCTTGTAAACCAGGATCCGTGCTGGCAAACAGAAACTGAAACCCATTTAGCAACGATTTCGTTGTTCCCTGAAAAAAAAAAAAAAAAGAGCCGATTAGATTCGGTATGACTGGGGCAGGGATGGATGAAGACAATGATGACCCCTGCATCACACTGCCCTGGTCCCTGCTCCTTGTATGCTCCCGGCTCTGGGATATGACGCCGGCAGGAACGCTCAGCCGTACAGCAACACAAGCCGGGTCAGCCAGCCTGATGACGACCCCAGAGCCGCAGCCAGGGGGGGGACCTGGACATTCTCATCTACCCCCTCCCCAGCCATACCTGAGAGAAGGCCTCCTGCCCGGAGGACCCCCATAACATCTTACACAGGCTGAAGGAATCACTCTCCCCCAATAGGGTATGTTCACACAAAGGAAATCAGGCGGAATCCCGCGTGTCACAGGAGGCCAATAGCCTGTCTATGGGAGAGCGTGCGCATACAGAAGCAGTGTCACGTGGAGGCAGGAGAGAGTTCCGCCGCTGAATTCCACCTGATTTCCTCAGTGTGAACATAACCATAGATAGAAAATATAATGATACTGTATAATCCTTATGATGCAGCAGCAGATATATATATACTGTATAATCCTTATGATGCAGCAGCAGATATATATATACTGTATAATCCTTATGATGCAGATATACACTCAGCGGCCACTTTATTAGGTACACCATGCTAGTATCGGGTTGGACCCCCTTTTGCCCTCAGAACTGCCCCAATTCTTGGTGGCATAGATACAACAAGGTGCTGGAAGCTTCCTCAGAGATTTTGGTCCATAGTGACATGATGACATCACACAGTTGCCGCAGATTTGTCGGCTGCACATCCATGATGCCAATCTCCCGTTCCACCACATCCCAAAGATGCTCTATTGGATTGAGATCTGGTGACTGTGGAGGCCATTGGAGTACAGTGACCTCATTGTCATGTTCAAGAAACCAGTCTGAGATGATTCTAGCTTTATGACATGGCGCATTATCCTGCTGAAAGTAGCCATCAGATGTTGGCTCCATTGTGGTCATAAAGGGATGGACATGGTCAGCAACAATACTCAGGTAGGCTGTGGCGTTGCGATGCTCAATTGGTACCAAGGGGCCCAAAGAGTGCCAAGAAAATATTCCCCACACCATGACACCACCACCACCAGCCTGAACCGCTGATACAAGGCAGGATGGATCCATGCTTTCATGTTGTTGGCGCCAAATTCTGACCCTACCATCCGAATGTCACAGCAGAAATAGAGACTCATCAGACCAGGCAACGTTTTTCCAATCTTCTACTGTCCAATTTCGATGAGCTTGTGCAAATTGTAGCCTCAGTTTCCTGTTCTTAGCTGAGCGGAGTGGCCCCCGGTGTGGTCTTCTGCTGCTGTAGCCCATCTGCCTCAGAGTTGGCCGTACTGTGCGCTCAGAGATGCTCTTCGGCCTACCTTGGCTGTAACGGTTGGCTATTTGAGTCACTGTTGCCTTTCTATCAGCTGGAACCAGTCTGCCCATTCTCCTCTGACCTCTGGCATCAACAAGGCATTTCCGCCCACAGAACGGCCGCTCACTGGATGGTTTTTCTTTTTCGGACCATTCTCTGTAAACCCTAGAGATGGTTGTGCGTGAAAATCCCAGTAGATCAGCAGTTTCTGAAATACTCAGACCAGCCCTTCTGGCACCAACAACCATGCCACGTTCAAAGGCCTCAAATCACCTTTCTTCCCCATACTGATGCTCGGTTTGAACTGCAGGAGATTGTCTTGACCATGTCTACATGCCTAAATGCACTGAGTTGCCGCCATGTGATTGGCTGATTAGAAATTAAGTGGTAACGTGCAGTTGGACAGGTGTACCTAATAAAGTGGCCGGTGAGTGTATATACTGTATAATCCTTATGATGCAGCAGATATATATACTGTATAATCCTTATGATGCAGCAGATATATATACTGTATAATCCTTATGATGCAGCAGATATATATACTGTATAATCCTTATGATGCAGCAGCAGATATATATACTGTATAATCCTTATGAAGCAGCTATATATACTGTATAATCCTTATGATGCAGCAGATATATATACTGTATAATCCTTATGATGCAGCAGATATATATACTGTATAATCCTTATGATGCAGCAGATATATATACTGTATAATCCTTATGATGCAGCAGATATATATACTGTATAATCCTTATGATGCAGCAGATATATATACTGTATAATCCTTATGATGCAGCAGATATATATACTGTATAATCCTTATGATGCAGCAGCAGATATATATACTGTATAATCCTTATGATGCAGCAGCAGATATATATACTGTATAATCCTTATGATGCAGCAGCAGATATATATACTGTATAATCCTTATGATGCAGCAGCAGATATATATACTGTATAATCCTTATGATGCAGCAGATATATATACTGTATAATCCTTATGATGCAGCAGATATATATACTGTATAATCCTTATGATGCAGCAGATATATACACTGTATAATCCTTATGATGCAGCAGATATATATACTGTATAATCCTTATGATGCAGCAGCAGATATATATACTGTATAATCCTTATGATGCAGCAGCAGATATATATACTGTATAATCCTTATGATGCAGCAGCAGATATATATACTGTATAATCCTTATGATGCAGCAGATATATATACTGTATAATCCTTATGATGCAGCAGATATATATACTGTATAATCCTTATGATGCAGAAGATATATATACTGTATAATCCTTATGATGCAGCAGCAGATATATATACTGTATAATCCTTATGATGCAGCAGCAGATATATATACTGTATAATCCTTATGATGCAGCAGCAGATATATATACTGTATAATCCTTATGATGCAGATATATATACTGTATAATCCTAATGATGCAGATATATATACTGTATAATCCTTATGATGCAGCAGATATATATACTGTATAATCCTTATGAAGCAGCTATATATACTGTATAATCCTTATGAAGCAGCAGATATATATACTGTATAATCCTTATGAAGCAGCTATATATACTGTATAATCCTTATGATGCTGCAGATATATATACTGTATAATCCTTATGATGCTGCAGATATACTGTATAGGGTGAGGATAGATTACATCACTTCCTCCTCTACGGCCTTACTCGGCAGGCTGTGAGGGTTGATGACATCACTTCCTGTACTGCCCTTACTCGGCAGGCTGTAAGGACAGATGACATCACTTCCTGTACTGCCCTTACTCGGCAGGCTGTGAGGACAGATGACATCACTTCCTGTACTGCCCTTACTCGGCAGGCTGTGAGGGTAGATTACATTACTTCCTCCTCTACGGCCTTACTCGGCAGGCTGTGAGGGAAGATGACATCACTTCCTGTATTGCCCTCACTCGGCAGGCTGTGAGGGAAGATGACATCACTTCCTGTACTGCCCTTACTCGGCAGGCTGTGAGGGTTGATGACATCACTTCCTGTACTGTCCTTACTCGGCAGGCTGTGAGGGTTGATGACATCACTTCCTGTACTGCCCTTACTCGGCCGGCTGTGAGGGTTGATGACATCACTTCCTGTACACTCCCACAGCTTTGGGAGACCTGCAGATAGGGTGAGCAGAGGAATGGGGCTGGATGCTGCTACCTGCTTTTCCTATCACCGTTTCACTTACTTGCTGAATTAGAAGCAAAGTATTTTTCTTCTTCGTTCTCAGTATTTTTCGGAGGGTGCGGAGGACTCTGTGGACTAGGACGGTGTTTGCAGGATATCCAGAGAGTAAATTCAGCACTAAAGCGCAGATTTCGGGATACAGAAGTTCTCCGCTGGGGCACACGTCCAGCTGATCATTTATGCTTCTCGATTCTTCAAGCTCGGTCCTGACCTCTGGGGGAAAATAATAATTAAAAAACTGCAGCCTATTAACCCCCTCACCTCTGTAGCCTGTTACCCCCCTCACCTCTGCAGCCTGTTACCCCCCTCACCTCTGTAGCCTGTTACCCCCCTCACCTCTGTAGCCTGTTACCCCCCTCACCTCTGTAGCCTGTTACCCCCCTCACCTCTGCAGCCTGTTACCCCCTCTCCAGCATATTACCCCTTCTGCGGCCTGTTACCCCCTCTGCAGCCTGTTACCCCCTCTGCAGCCTGTTACCCCCTCTCCAGCATATTACCCCTTCTGCAGCCTGTTATCCCCCTCACCTCTGCAGCCTGTTACCCCCTCTCCAGCATATTACCCCTTCTGCGGCCTGTTACCCCCCTCACTTCTGTAGCCTGTTCTCATCGCCTCATCGCTCCCTCTCTTCCTATCTTCGCTCCCTCCCTTCCTCTCTTCCTCTCGTTGCTCCCTCCCTTCCTCTCTTCGCTCCCTCTCTTCCTCTCCCTCTCGTCGCTCCCTCCCTTCCTCTCATCGCTCCCTCTCTTCCTCTCCTCTCCCTCCCTTCCTATCGTCGCTCTCTCCCTTCCTCTCGTCGCTCCCTCTCTTCCTCTCCTCTCCCTCTCGTCGCTCCCTCCCTTCCTCTCATCACTCCCTCTCTTCCTCTCCTCTCCCTCTCCTATCGTCGCTCCCTCCCTTCCTCTCGTCGCTCCCTCTCTTCCCTCCCTCTCTTCCTCTCATCGCTCCCTCTCTTCCTCTCCTCTCCCTCCCTTCCTATCGTCGCTCCCTCCCTTCCTCTCGTCGCTCCCTCTCTTCGCTCCCTTTTCCTCTTGTCGCTCCCTCTCTCCCTCTCCTCTCGTCGCTCCCTCTCTTCCCATCTTGGCGCCTTCTCTTCCTCTCGTCGCTCCCTCTCTCCCTCTCCTCTCTTCGCTCCCTCTCCTCCTCTCCTCTCGTCGCTCCCTCTCTCCCTCTCCTCTCGTCGCTCCCTCTCTCCCTCTCCTCTCGTCGCTCCCTCTCTCCCTCTCTTCTCGTCGCTCCCTCTCTCCCTCTCCTCTCGTCGCTCACTCTCTCCCTCTCCTCTCGTCGCTCCCTCTCTCCCTCTCCTCTCTTCGCTCCCTCTCCTCTCGTCGCTCCCTCTCTCCCTGTCGCTCCCTCTCTCCCTCTCCTCTCGTCGCTCCCTCTCTCCCTCTCCTCTTTCTCTCCTCTCTTCGCTCCTTCTCTTCCTCTCTTCGCTCCTTCTCTTCCTTTCTTCGCTCCTTCTCTTCCTCTCTTCGCTCCCTCTCTTCCTCTCTTCGCTCCCTCTCTTCGCACCTTCTTCTCTCGTCGCTCCCTCTCCTCTCTTCCTCTCGCCGCTCCCTCTCATCTCTTCCTCTCTTTGCTCCCTCTCTTCGCACCTTCTTCCTCTCTTCGCTCCCTCTCTCCCTCTCTTCGCTCCCTCTCTCCCTCTCCTCTCTCCCTCTCTTCGCTCCCTCTCTCCCTCTCCTCTCTTCCTCTCGTCGCTCCCTCTCTCCCTTTCCTCTCGCCGCTCCCTCTCCTCTCTTCCTCTCTTTGCTCCCTCTCTTCGCACCTTCTTCCTCTCTTCGCTCCCTCTCTCCCTCTCCTCTCTTCGCACCTTCTTCCTCTCGTCGCTCCCTCTCTCCCTTTCCTCTCGCCGCTCCCTCTCCTCTCTTCCTCTCACCGCTCCCTCTCTCCCTTTCCTCTCTTCCTCTCGCCGCTCCCTCTCCTCTCGCCGCTCCGCCTCTCCCTCTCCTCTCGTCTCTCCCTCTCTCCTCGTCGCTTCCTCTTGTCGCTCCTTCTCTTCCTCTCTCCCTCTCCTCTCTTCCTCTCGCCGCTCCCTCTCTCCCTTTCCTCTCGCCGCTCCCTCTCTCCCTTTCCTCTCTTCCTCTCGCCGCTCCCTCTCTCCCTCTCCTCTCGTCTCTCCCTCTCCTCTCGTCGCTTCCTCTTGTCGCTCCTTCTCTTCCTCTCTTCGCTACCTCCTCCTCTCCTCGCTCCCTCTCTTCCTCTCCTCTTGTCGCTCCCTCTCTCCCTCTCCTCGCTCCCTCTCTTCCCTCCCTCTCTTCCTCTCATCGCTCCCTCTCTTCCTCTCCTCTCCCTCCCTTCCTATCATCGCTCCCTCCCTTCCTCTCGTCGCTCCCTCTCTTCGCTCCCTCTCCTCTCGTCGCTCCCTCTCTTCCTCTCCTCTCCCTCCCTTCCTATCATCGCTCCCTCCCTTCCTCTCGTCGCTCCCTCTCTTCGCTCCCTCTCCTCTCGTCGCTCCCTCTCTTCCCATCTTCGCTCCTTCTCTTCCTCTCGTCGCTCCCTCTGTCCCTCTCCTCTCTTCGCTCCCTCTCCTCTCCCTCTCTTCCTCTCCTCTCGTCGCTCCCTCTCTCCCTCTCCTCTCGTCGCTCCCTCCCTCTCCTCTCGTCGCTCCCTCTCGTCGCTCCCTCTCTTCCTCTCTTCGCTCCCTATCTCCCTCTCCTCTCTTCCTATCTTTGCTTCCTCTCTTCGCTCCCTCTCTTCCTCTCTTCGCACCTTCTTCCTCTCGTCGCTCCCTCTCTCCCTCTCTTCGCTCCCTCTCCTCTCTTCCTCTCGCCGCTCTCTCTCCTCTCTTTCTCTCTTTGCTCCCTCTCTTCGCTCCCTCTCTCCCTCTCCTCTCTTTCTCTCTTCGCTCCCTCTCTCCCTCTCCTCTCTTCCTCTCTTCGCACCTTCTTCCTCTCGTCGCTCCCTCTCTCCCTTTCCTCTCGCCGCTCCCTCTCCTCTCTTCCTCTCGCCGCTCCCTCTCCTCTCTTCCTCTCGCCGCTCCCTCTCTCCCTTTCCTCTCTTCCTCTCGCAGCTCCCTCTCCTCTCTTCCTCTCGTCGCTCCCTCTCTCCCTCTCCTCTCGTCGCTCCCTCTCTCCCTCTCCTCTCGTCGCTCCCTCTCTCCCTCTCCTCTAGTCGCTCCCTCTTTCTCTCCTCTCGTCGCTCCCTCTTTCTCTCCTCTCGTCGCTCCCTCTCTTCCTCTCGCCGCTCCCTCTCCTCTCTCCCTCTCCTCTCGTCGCTCCCTCTCTCCCTCTCCTCTCGTCGCTCCCTCTCTCCCTCTCCTCTCCTCGCTCCCTCTCTCCCTCTCCTCGCTCCCTCTCTCCCTCTCCTCTCGTCGCTCCCTCTCTCCCTCTCCTCTCGTCGCTCCCTCTCTCCCTCTCCTCTCGTCGTTCCCTCTCTTCCTCTCCTCTCGTCGCTCCCTCTCCTCTCGTCGCTCCCTCTCTTCGCTCCCTCTTTCTCTCCTCTCGTCGCTCCCTCTCTCCCTCTCCTCTCGTCGCTCCCTCTCTTCGCTCCCTCTTTCTCTCCTCTCGTCGCTCCCTCTCTTCGCTCCCTCTTTCTCTCCTCTCGTCGCTCCCTCTCTCCCTCTCCTCTCGTCGCTCCCTCTTTCTCTCCTCTCGTCGCTCCCTCTCTTCGCTCCCTCTTTCTCTCCTCTCGTCGCTCCCTCTCTCCCTCTCCTCTCGTCGCTCCCTCTCTCCCTCTCCTCTCGTCGCTCCCTCTCTCCCTCTCCTCTCGTCGCTCCCTCTCTCCCTCTCCTCTCGTCGTTCCCTCTCTTCCTCTCCTCTCGTCGCTCCCTCTCCTCTCGTCGCTCCCTCTCTTCGCTCCCTCTTTCTCTCCTCTCGTCGCTCCCTCTCTCCCTCTCCTCTCGTCGCTCCCTCTCTTCGCTCCCTCTTTCTCTCCTCTCGTCGCTCCCTCTCTTCGCTCCCTCTTTCTCTCCTCTCGTCGCTCCCTCTCTCCCTCTCCTCTCGTCGCTCCCTCTTTCTCTCCTCTCGTCGCTCCCTCTCTTCGCTCCCTCTTTCTCTCCTCTCGTCGCTCCCTCTCTCCCTCTCCTCTCGTCGCTCCCTCTCTCCCTTTCCTCTCGCAGCTCCCTCTCCTCTCTTCCTCTCGTCGCTCCCTCTCTCCCTCTCCTCTCTTCCTCTCGCCGCTCCCTCTCCTCTCGCCGCTCCCTCTCCTCTCGCCGCTCCCTCTCGTCTCTCCCTCTCTCCCTCTCCTCTCGTCGCTCCCTCTCTTCGCTCCCTCTTTCTCTCCTCTCGTCGCTCCCTCTCTTCGCTCCCTCTCTCCCTCTCCTCTCGTCGCTCCCTCTCTTCGCTCCCTCTTTCTCTCCTCTCGTCGCTCCCTCTCTTCCTCTCGCCGCTCCCCTCTTCCTCTCGCCGCTCCCTCTCTTCCTCTCATCGCTTCCTCTTATTCCCATATTTCCAGGAATCCCCCACATATGGCCGCAGCGCCCGCGCTCTCCTCACACATGACACATGAGCCCTTTTACTACACCTTATCTTTGTCGCGCTGTTCACCATGCGTTATCTTTATTGGCCGTTGCGATTACAGTCACAGCCGCGTATGTTGTAGTGTATGACATTTATACTATAACTGCTTGTGTCGACATATTGTTAGAGCGGATATACTTTTATTTTTCACTGAGTTACGCGAGGGCTTTTCTTTTTTGCGGCATATGCTGACATTCTTACACTGAGAGTTTTTGGTTGCTCTTTTTGTATATTTTTTTAGGGGTTATCATTATGTTTAGTTTTATTGCCGGGGTCATTACGGACACAGCGATACCAAACGTGTATTTTATTTATAAGGGATCATTTATAATGGGGGATGGGGATATTTATTCATTTAGTGTGTATTTGCGTGGGCTTTTGTGTTTAGGGTTTTTTTTTACTTTTATTTTTTGGTCCCATCAGGAGACAAGACCACATGATCAGGTGATCACATATATTAACGGGAGGGATTGTGGGAAAGGAACACACTTTCCCACAATCCTCCCGTCTTCAGGCTCAGTGGAGACCAACCGCCAGTACTTCCAGGAGCCGTGGTGGGTTGTAACCAAGGGCAACAGATTATACAAGCACAAGCGGCAATGGGGAATGTAGAGCTCTCAGGCAGGACATGTTCAGATCTAGTTTTCTTACTGTCCCAAGCATCTTAGTGCAGCTCTGTAAGCAGAAAGACCATTGGTGAACCTACGTAGCATCCATGAAAACCACTGTGTGAGTGGGAGTGCCCCTTTAATATGGAGCATCTGCATCTCAGCTACTAGGACAGGGCCTTTTGTATTCACAGGACAATCCTCCTCCTCATGGGGTTTCACATGATCGGCATTGATGCTTCACTGATTGACGTCACCGCGCATGAGACCATGGAGAGACGGGAGTCAGATGACAGGGGTCATGCAGCACTGAGATGGTGGATAAACCCCGTCCTAGTGTTAGAGCTCTAGAAAGGCCCTATTACATGGAACGATTATCGGCTGTATTCGTCCAATAATTGTCCTGTGTAATAGAACACAATGATAAGCCGACATGAACGATGTCAGCTGATCGTTGTAGTCGTTTGTCTTTCAACATGTAGAAAGACAAACGACTCATATAGCAGCGATCTGCGGGCGTCGCTCCATGGAATAGGAGGCAGCAGACCACCGTTATCTGCTAAAAGCTGCCCGGACCATCCACCTCTCCGCGACCCCCCGGGCTCTCACCCCGCTCCCTGCCGCCACGTGTAATAGGTGCTTAAGCAGCCAAGTGACCTAGAACGCTGATCCTGCCCCTCAGTCATTTAACTGATCATCATGGCATATACCAGGCTGTCATCCTGGGGCTGATCAACACCTCTGCAACGTAACAGCGGAGTACCGATCAGCTGCTGTATCGGCCCTCCGAAACAGCCCTAGCTCTGTTGCTGCTTAAGTGACCCTGCCCCCCCTTACTCTATGTTCTCCGCACCATCCACAAGCTTAGATGCTGCACATGTGATATATACCGGTATAACACTTATCTGGGTCTTCTTTCTGCTCTAAAATCCATTCATTTCATGGGTTTCTAACGGCGGCCGTTCTGCATAGCCGGGAGATGGGGCCCAACTGCCGTGTAGCCCCGCCTGGATGACACTGTCCATATAGGAGATGGGGCCCAACTGCCGTGTAGCCCCGCCTGGATGACACTGTCCATATAGGAGATGGGGCCCAACTGCCGTGTAGCCCCGCCTGGATGACACTGTCCATATAGGAGATGGGGCCCAACTGCCGTGTAGCCCCGCCTGGATGACACTGTCCATATAGGAGATGGGGCCCAACTGCCGTGTAGCCCCGCCTGGATGACACTGTCCATATAGGAGATGGGGCCCAACTGCCGTGTAGCCCCGCCTGGATGACACTGTCCATATAGGAGATGGGGCCCAACTGCCATGTAGCCCCGCCTGGATGACACTGTCCATATAGAAGATGAGGACCAACTGCCGTGTAGCCCCGCCTGGATGACACTGTCCATATAGGAGATGAGGACCAACTGCCGTGTAGCCCCGCCTGGATGACACTGTCCATATAGGAGATGGGGCCCAACTGCCATGTAGCCCCGCCTGGATGACACTGTCCATATAGAAGATGAGGACCAACTGCCGTGTAGCCCCGCCTGGATGACACTGTCCATATAGAAGTGGGGCCCAACTGCCATGTAGCCCTGCCTAGATGACACTTTCCATATAGGAGATGGGGCCTGGATGACACTGTCCATATAGGAGATGGGGCCCAACTGCCGTGTAGCCCCGCCTGGATGACACTGTCCATATAGGAGATGGGGCCCAACTGCCGTGTAGCCCAGCCTGGATGACACTGTCCATATAGGAGATGGGGCCCAATTGCCGTGTAGCCCCGCCTGGATGACACTGTCCATATAGGAGATGGGACCCAACTGCCGTGTAGCCCCGCCTGGATGACACTGTCCATATAGGAGATGGTGCCCAACTGCCATGTAGCCCCGCCTGGATGACACTGTCCATATAGAAGATGAGGACCAACTGCCGTGTAGCCCTGCCTGGATGACACTGTCCATATAGGAGTGGGGCCCAACTGCCATGTAGCCCTGCCTAGATGACACTTTCCATATAGGAGATGGGGCCTGGATGACACTGTCCATATAGGAGATGGGGCCCAACTGCCGTGTAGCCCCGCCTGGATGACACTGTCCATATAAGAGATGAGGCCCAACTGCCGTGTAGCCCCGCCTGGATGACACTGTCCATATAGGAGATGAGGCCCAACTGCCGTGTAGCCCCGCCTGGATGACACTGTCCATATAGGAGTGGGGCCCAACTGCCATGTAGCCCAGCCTAGATGACACTTTCCATATAGGAGATGGGGCCTGGATGACACTGTCCATATAGGAGATGGGGCCAACTACCGTGAAGCCACGCCTAGGTGACGCTGTCCATATAGGAGATGGGGCCAACCACCGTGTAGTCCCCACGCCTAGGTGACACCGTCCATATAGGAGATGAGGCCAAACTGCTATGTAGCCCCGCCTGTATGACACTGTCCACATAGGAGAGGGGCCCAACCGCCGTGAAGCTCTGCCTGGATGACACTGCGAGAGTCTGCCAAATCTTTTAAAAACTCTTTCCGACTTTGAGGCTGTCTCGGGCCTCGGCATAAACCAGTCTAAATCAGAAACCTTTTATTGTAATATCCCTGAGCCACAGCAGAAAGTGATCCATCTTAGCTTTTTTATCTAGGGATGAACCTCTCCAGCTCTTTCCCATCTCCACTCTTCTAACTAGCCCTCCTTATTTGCATCTATTAGGGCAGATCTGAGGAAGTGGAATGTCCCACGTTTCTTGGTTGGGCAGGATACATGCGGTCAGGATGGTGGTCTTGCCTCGAGTCCGTTATTATTTCCACAGCTTACCCCTCCCATTGATACAGTGATATTATGGGACTACACTGTAGTCCCATGGAATGGAAAGCGGCCATGAATTGCTAAAAAAGTGATCGTGTGATCTGACCGTGCCGCATCTACTTAACTTTTATAAAGCAGCAATGCTGGTGAATACTACGGAGCATGCTTCTACCTGGGTTTGGCTGGAATTCCATCTGAGTTCGCCATACACACTTCCTGCCCTAATGTGGTTGTGTCTGCCCACTGTGCCACGTCTGCATGCCTCAGCCCAGATTGTGCCTGCCCGCTGTGCCACGTCTGCATGCCTCAGTCGAGATTGTGCCTGCCCGCTGTGCCACCTCTGCATGCCTCAACTGAAATTGTGCCTGCCCGCTGTGCCACCTCTGCATGCCTCAGCCCAGATTGTACCTGCCTACTGTGCCACGTCTGCATGCCTCAGCCGAGATTGTGCCTGCCCGCTGTGCCACCTCTGCATGCCTCAGCCCAAATTGTGCCTGCCCACTGTGCCACGTCTGCATGCCTCAGCCCAGATTGTGCCTGCCCGCTGTGCCACGTCTGCATGCCTCAGCCCAGATTGTACCTGCCTACTGTGCCACGTCTGCATGCCTCAGCCCAGATTGTGCCTGCCCGCTGTGCCACGTCTGCATGCCTCAGCCGAGATTGTGCCTGCCCGCTGTGCCACCTCTGCATGCCTCAACCGAAATTGTGCCTGCCCACTGTGCCACGTCTGCATGCCTCAGCCCAGATTGTGCCTGCCCGCTGTGCCACGTCTGCATGCCTCAGCCGAGATTGTGCCTGCCCGCTGTGCCACCTCTGCATGCCTCAACCGAAATTGTGCCTGCCCACTGTGCCACGTCTGCATGCCTCAGCCCAGATTGTGCCTGCCCGCTGTGCCACGTCTGCATGCCTCAGTCGAGATTGTGCCTGCCCGCTGTGCCACCTCTGCATGCCTCAACTGAAATTGTGCCTGCCCGCTGTGCCACCTCTGCATGCCTCAGCCCAGATTGTACCTGCCTACTGTGCCACGTCTGCATGCCTCAGCCGAGATTGTGCCTGCCCGCTGTGCCACCTCTGCATGCCTCAGCCCAAATTGTGCCTGCCCACTGTGCCACGTCTGCATGCCTCAGCCCAGATTGTGCCTGCCCGCTGTGCCACCTCTGCATGCCTCAACCGAAATTGTGCCTGCCCACTGTGCCACATCTGCATGCCTCAGCCCAGATTGTGCCTGCCCGCTGTGCCACGTCTGCATGCCTCAGCCGAGATTGTGCCTGCCCGCTGTGCCACCTCTGCATGCCTCAACCGAAATTGTGCCTGCCCGCTGTGCCACGTCTGCATGCCTCAGCCGAGATTGTGCCTGCCCGCTGTGCCACCTCTGCATGCCTCAACCGAAATTGTGCCTGCCCGCTGTGCCACGTCTGCATACCTCAGCCCAGATTGTACCTGCCTACTGTGCCCGTCTGCATGCCTCAGCCCAGATTGTGCCTGCCCGCTGTGCCACGTCTGCATACCTCAGTCCAGATTGTACCTGCCCACTGTGTCACTTCTGCATGCCTCAGCCCAGATTGTGCCTGTCCGCTGTGCCACGTCTGCATGCCTCAGCCCAGATTGTGCCTGCCTGCTGTGCCACGTCTGCATGCTGCAGCCCAGATTGTGTCTCCGTTGTGCCACGTCTGCATGCCGCAGCCCAGATTGTGTCTCCGTTGTGCCACGTCTGCATGCCGCAGCCCAGATTGTGTCCCTGCTGGGCCACATCTGCATGCCTCAACCCAGACTGTCTCCGCTGGGCCACGTCTGCATGCCTCAGCCCAGATTGTGCCTGCCCACTGTGCCATGTCTACATGCTTCAGCCCAGATTGTCTGGCCGCTGTGCCACGTCTGCATGTCTCAGCCCAGATTGTGTCTGCCCGCTGCGCCACATCTGCATGCCTCAGCCCAGATTGTCTCTGACCGCTGTGCCACGTCTGCATGCCTCAGCCCAGACTGTCTCTACCAACCCTACCTGTCTCTACCAGCCCAGACTGTCTCTACCCTAGGAGAAGGGTTGGTGGGTAAGGATAGTGACATAGGAGAAGGGTTGGTGGGTAAGGATAGTGACAGGAGAAGGGTTGGTAGGTAAGGATAGTGACATAGGAGAAGGGTTGGTAGGTAAGGATAGTGACATAGGAGAAGGGTTGGTAGGTAAGGATAGTGACATAGGAGAAGGGTTGGTAGGTAAGGATAGTGACATAGGAGAAGGGTTGGTAGGTAAGGATAGTGACATAGGAGAAGGGTTGGTAGGTAAGAATAGTGACATAGGAGAAGGGTTGGTAGGTAAGAATAGTGATATAGAAGGGTTGGTGGGTAAGGATAGTGATATAGGAGAAAGGGTTGGTAGGTAAGGATAGTGACATAGGAGAATGGTTGGTGGGTAAGGATAGTGACATAGGAGAAGGGTTGGTGGGTAAGGATATTGACATAGAAGGGTTGGTAGGTAAGGATAGTGACATAGGAGAAGGGTTGGTAGGTAAGGATAGTGACATAGGAGAAGGGTTGGTAGGTAAGGATAGTGACATAGGAGAAGGGTTGGTAGGTAAGGATAGTGACATAGGAGAATGGTTGGTGGGTAAGGATAGTGACATAGGAGAAGGGTTGGTAGGTAAGGATAGTGACATAGAAGAAGGGTTGGTAGGTAAGGATAGTGACATAGGAGAAGGGTTGGTAGGTAAGGATAGTGACATAGGAGAAGGGTTGGTAGGTAAGGATAGTGACATAGGAGAAGGGTTGGTAGGTAAGTATAGTGACATAGGAGAAGGGTTGGTAGGTAAGGATAGTGACAGGAGAAGGGTTGGTAGGTAAGGATAGTGACAGGAGAAGGGTTGGTAGGTAAGGATAGTGACAGGAGAAGGGTTGGTAGGTAAGGATAGTGATATAGGAGAAGGGTTGGTAGGTAAGGATAGTGACATAGGAGAAGGGTTGGTAGGTAAGGATAGTGACATAGGAGAAGGGTTGGTAGGTAAGGATAGTGACATAGGAGAAGGGTTGGTAGGTAAGGATAGTGACATAGGAGAAGGGTTGGTAGATAAGGATAGTGACATAGGAGAAGGGTTGGTGAGTAAGGATAGTGACATAGGAGAAGGGTTGGTAGGTAAGGATAGTGACATAGGAGAAGGGTTGGTGGGTAAGGATAGTGACATAGGAGAAGGGTTGGTAGGTAAGGATAGTGACATAGGAGAAGGGTTGGTGGGTAAGGATAGTGACATAGAAGGGTTGGTGGGTAAGGATAGTGACATAGGAGAAGGTTTGGTAGGTAAGGATAGTGACATAGGAGAAGGTTTGGTAGGTAGGGATAGTGACATAGGAGAAGGGTTGGTGGGTAAGGATAGTGACATAGGAGAAGGGTTGGTAGGTAAGGATAGTGACATAGGAGAAGGGTTGGTAGGTAAGGATAGTGACATAGGAGAAGGGTTGGTAGGTAAGGATAGTGACATAGGAGAAGGGTTGGTAGGTAAGGATAGTGACATAGGAGAAGCTTCAGTTGTGAACAAGGCGCGAGAAGCGCTGAAACGCGTAAACTTTTATTATTATTGTCCTATGTGAAGATTTACTAATAAAGTGTGGAATTTTAATGGTACATGCCGACCTGGTGCTGGACTTTTTTCTCTGATATATAATGGTATGCTGGGCTGTATATATATTTATATATATTTATATATATATATATATATATATATATATATATATATATATATATAATGGTATGCTGGGGTGTATATATATATATAAAATGGTATGCTGGGGTGTATAGCTAGAGGTATAACCAGTAGGAAGAGGGAGATTGTGATCCCGCTGTATAGAGCTCTGGTGACATCACATCTGGAATACTGTGTCCAGTTCTGCAGACCTCACCTAAAAAAGGACATTGATAAAATTGAACGGGTCCAAAGACGGCTACAAAAGTGGTGGAGGGTGTGAGGGATAAACCATATCAGGAAAGACTGAAGGATTTGTATCTGTATAGTCTGGAGGAAAGAAGGGAAAGGGAGGACATGATGGAAACCTTTATATATGTTACAGGAGGAAGAAGGGAAAGGGAGGACATGATGGATAATATTATATATATATTACAGGAGGAAGAAGGGAAAGGGAGGACATGATGGAAACCTTTATATATGTTACAGGAGGAAGAAGGGAAAGGGGGGACATGATGGAAACCTTTATATATGTTACAGGAGGAAGAAGGGAAAGGAGGACATGATGGAAACCTTTATATATGTTACAGGGGTAAGAAGGGAAAGGGAGGACATGATGGAAACCTTTATATATTTTACAGGAGGAAGAAGGGAAAGGGAGGACATGATGGAAACCTTTATATATGTTACAGGAGGAAGAAGGGAAAGGGAGGACATGATGGAAACCTTTATATATTTTACAGGGGGAAGAAGGGAAAGGGAGGACATGATGGAAACCTTTATATATGTTACAGGAGGAAGAAGGGAAAGAGGGGACATGATGGAAACCTTTATATATGTTACAGGAGGAAGAAGGGAAAGGAGGAAATGATGGAAACCTTTATATATGTTACAGGAGGGAAGAAGGGAAAGGGGGGGACATGATGGAAACCTTAATATATGTTACAGGAGGAAGAAGGGAAAGGGGGGACATGATGGAAACCTTTATATATGTTACAGGGGGAAGAAGGGAAAGGAGGAAATGATGGAAACCTTTATATATGTTACAGGAGGGAAGAAGGGAAAGGGAGGACATGATGGAAACCTTAATATATGTTACAGGAGGAAGAAGGGAAAGGGGGGACATGATGGAAACCTTTATATATGTTACAGGAGGAAGAAGGGAAAGGAAGGACATGATGGAAACCTTTATATATGTTACAGGAGGAAGAAGGGAAAGGGGGGGGGGGGACATGATGGAAACCTTTATATATGTTACAGGAGGAAGAAGGGAAAGGGAGGAGATGATGGAAACCTTTATATATGTTACAGGGGGAAGAAGGGAAAGGGGGACATGATGGAAACCTTTATATATGTTACAGGAGGAAGAAGGGAAAGGGGGGGCATGATGGAAACCTTTATATATGTTACAGGAGGAAGAAGGGAAAGGGGGGACATGATGGAAACCTTTATATATGTTACAGGAGGAAGAAGGGAAAGGGAGGACATGATGGAAACCTTTATATATGTTACAGGGGGAAGAAGGGAAAGGGAGGACATGATGGAAACCTTTATATATGTTACAGGAGGAAGAAGGGAAAGGGGGGACATGATGGAAACCTCTATATATGTTACAGGAGGGGGAAGAAGGGAAAGGGAGGACATGATGGAAACCTTTATATATGTTACAGGAGGAAGAAGGGAAAGGGGGGACATGATGGAAACCTTTATATATGTTACAGGGGGAAGAAGGGAAAGGGGGGACATGATGGAAACCTTTATATATGTTACAGGAGGAAGAAGGGAAAGGGGAGACATGATGGAAACCTTTATATATGTTACAGGAGGAAGAAGGGAAAGGGAGGACATGATGGAAACCTTTATATATGTTACAGGAGGACGAAGGGAAAGGGAGGACATGATGGAAACCTTTATATATGTTACAGGAGGAAGAAGGGAAAGGGGGACATGATGGAAACCTTTATATATGTTACAGGAGGAAGAAGGGAAAGGGAGGACATGATGGAAACCTTTATATATGTTACAGGAGGACGAAGGGAAAGGGAGGACATGATGGAAACCTTTATATATGTTACAGGAGGAAGAAGGGAAAGGAGGACATGATGGAAACCTTTATATATGTTACAGGAGGAAGAAGGGAAAGGGAGGACATGATGGAAACCTTTATATATGTTACAGGAGGACGAAGGGAAAGGGAGGACATGATGGAAACCTTTATATATGTTACAGGAGGAAGAAGGGAAAGGAGGACATGATGGAAACCTTTATATATGTTACAGGAGGAAGAAGGGAAAGGGGGGACATGATGGAAACCATTATATATGTTACAGGAGGAAGAAGGGAAAGGGGGGGCATGATGGAAACCTTTATATATGTTACAGGAGGAAGAAGGGAAAGGGAGGACATGATGGAACCTTTATATATGTTACAGGAGGAAGAAGGGAAAGGGGGGGCATGATGGAAACCTATATATATGTTACAGGAGGAAGAAGGGAAAGGGAGGACATGATGGAAACCTTTATATATGTTACAGGAGGAAGAAGGGAAAGGGAGGACATGATGGAAACCTTTATATATGTTACAGGAGGAAGAAGGGAAAGGGAGGACATGATGGAAACCTTTATATATGTTACAGGAGGAAGAAGGGAAAGGAGGACATGATGGAAACCTTTATATATGTTACAGGAGGAAGAAGGGAAAGGGGGGACATGATGGAAACCTTTATATATGTTAGAGGAGGAAGAAGAGAATAGCAGGACATGATGGAAACCTATATATATGTTACAGGGGGAAGAAGGGAAAGAGGGGGGACATGATGGAAACCTCTATATATGTTACAGGAGGAAGAAGGGAAAGGGGGGACATGATGGAAACCTTTATATATGTTACAGGAGGAAGAAGGGAAAGGGGGGACATGATGGAAACCTTTATATATGTTACAGGAGGAAGAAGGGAAAGGGGGGACATGATGGAAACCTTTATATATGTTACAGGAGGAAGAAGGGAAAGGGGGGACATGATGGAAACCTTTATATATGTTACAGGAGGAAGAAGGGAAAGGGGGGACATGATGGAAACCTTTATATATGTTACAGGAGGAAGAAGGGAAAGGGAGGACATGATGGAAACCTTTATATATGTTACAGGAGGGAAGAAGGGAAAGGGAGGAGATGATGGAAACCTTTATATATGTTACAGGAGGAAGAAGGGAAAGGGGGGTCATGATGGAAACCTTTATATATGTTACAGGAGGAAGAAGGGAAAGGGAGGACATGATGGAAACCTTTATATATGTTACAGGAGGGAAGAAGGGAAAGGGAGGACATGATGGAAACCTTTATATATGTTACAGGAGGAAGAAGGGAAAGGGAGGACATGATGGAAACCTTTATATATGTTACAGGAGGAAGAAGGGAAAGGGAGGACATGATGGAAACCTTTATATATGTTACAGGAGGAAGAAGGGAAAGGGGGACATGATGGAAACCTTTATATATGTTAGAGGAGGAAGAAGAGAATAGCAGGACATGATGGAAACCTATATATATGTTACAGGAGGAAGAAGGGAAAGAGGGGACATGATGGAAACCTTTATATATGTTACAGGAGGAAGAAGGGAAAGGGAGGACATGATGGAAACCTTTATATATGTTACAGGAGGGAAGAAGGGAAAGGGAGGAGATGATGGAAACCTTTATATATGTTACAGGAGGAAGAAGGGAAAGGGGGGTCATGATGGAAACCTTTATATATGTTACAGGAGGAAGAAGGGAAAGGGGGGACATGATGGAAACCTTTATATATGTTATAAGCTTGTGGGCTGGTGGCGATTCATCGATGACGTCTTCCTCATATGACGTGGGACAGAGGAAGAACTGATGAATTTTTGGAGATTTTTGAACTCTATTGATGTTTCGATACAATTCACACTAACACACTCTATGGTAGAAGTGTCATTCTTGGACACTGTTGTGTATATAGAAGGTCATGAACAAACCAGGCTGTACACAAAACCCACTACTCAGATTTGAATCCATCCAAGACAAATGAAACGTTGTCTCCCTAAGAGCCAATTCCTTAGAGCAATAAGGATTAGCACAGGAGAGGAGGCTTTAAAAGAATCTACTGACAGAATGGTTGATAACTTTTGTGAGAGGGGTTATCCACAGCGATTGGTAAAACAACAGGCAGATACAGTAATGAGAATACCTAGAGAGCAGTTACAGAGAGAGAAACCACACAGAGTTCCTTTTGGGACAATGTACAATCCCATGAGTAAGGATATAGCGACCATAATCAACAAAGATTGGAATATTCTATCTAGGACTTATCCTAACATAGTAGAATTCTCTCATAAACCACCAATGTCTTATAAAAGAACACAGAACTTGAGAGATCGCCTAGTAAAAACAGAGGTAAAAACTATGAGAACAGAACCTAGAAGATTTATGGGTCTCAGAAAGACTGGACGTTCCGTGCCTTGGATGTGTCCCGTGCAGAAGGGAGAACACTTCACACATCCACAAACAGGCGCCATCTACAAAATCACTATATATCTCCCATGTTATTCTGATTCTGTTATTTACATCTTATGGTGCCCATGTAAGCTTCTTTATGTAGGTGAAACAACCTACGAGGCCAAAACACGTCTCACACAACACCGATACACTATACGCAAGAATAAGACAGATTTACCAGTCCCTTAGCATTTTCTGGAGGCTGGTCACCAAGAAAAAGACTTACAATTCATGCTGATAGATCAAGTTCCCCCTCTACAAGGTGGTGGGGACAGAATTGCCAGATTAAAACGAAAAGAACTTTCATAGATTAAAAACACTAAAACCATCAGGCCTGAATGTAGATTTTGAGACCACACAAGATACTGTCATGTGCGATAATATGGATTGCCTATAGTGCACCACAATGCAAATCACACCTGAAGTTCAAAGTGAATACTGAACTATGTATAATTTCATTGTTACTCACATCATATTCTTTATATTTCAGATAATATGAATATACAAGCAGTATCACTTGGAGCAGCTAGCTGGATACTCACCATGGAGAATAGCAGCAAATACGTCCCTATCACTGCTTATTTTTGGATTCCCATATGCCTGGTTCTCCATCTAACTAACATTGACCAATTTCATGTATTTATTTCCATTTTTAGATACTTTTCATGTGCCATGTACATATTATTCAGCGGAGTGAAAGCTTAGAGCAGAGCCGCACAGCAGCCCCCACCTGCTTCAGCAAATCGTTTTTTACGTGGCTGATCAGGACTCCCTATACGTCATGTGGGATCGGACCCTAAGGCTAGGTTCACACTGCGTTTTCAGCATCCGTTTAACGGATCCGTTTTTTTTAACGTCCAGAAAAATAGGGTCAGCAACGTTTTTTTGTCCGTTTTGGTCCGTCCAAAAAAACGGATCCGTTTTTTTTTTATAATGGAAGTCAATGGAAAAACGGATGCACACAAATGAATCCGTTTCTTGCAATCCGTTTTTCATGCGTTTTTTGCAAAAAACAGATGCGTTAAACGAATGCTGAAAACGCAGTGTGAACCTAGCCTAACCGGGGAAGATCTGTGACCAGTTGGTGTTAATAGGAGGCAGCAGCGGTCAAATATGCCCTCGTATGTATGTAATGATGCATGTTGCGCTGTTCCCTTAACTTACATGGTTTCCATAACTTCCACCCAAGCTAGTACATCATTGGTCATTACTACGCATGCGCACATCGTGCGTTCCACCTTAGCGTGCGTGTCATGCCACCTTAGATGGAGTCCCGAGTATAGCACATCCCATAGACATCATTTGCTAGTCAGCTGACATCCGTGGTTAGTACAACGTAGCTGCTCCAAATTAGATCATTAGTATAATTAATATTATTTACACGATCATGCACTGTATGCTTACACGTACCTAGATGGACACTTATGTATTACTAGATATATTTTCACTTTTTTACCTGACACTATGAATTGGATTGTATGTTTTTGTAATTTAATAGATGATCACTGATTATGTCAATTGAAGTCACTTATGTATTTGCACATATATACCCCTGAAGGAGATTTTGTATTCACTTGCTTGAAAAAGGATCCTATGGATGGATCTGAAACGTTGCTACTGAGTGTATCCATGAGCCAATAAATCACCGTTTTGTTACACGACTTGAGAGTGCTGCAGTCATATCCTTCTTGTGGAATATCTGTCAGTATATACAGTGAGTACAGGGCGCTGCTGTCAGTATATACAGTGAGTACAGGGAGGTGCTGTCAGTATATACAGTGAGTACAGGGAGGTGCTGTCAGTATATACAGTGAGTACACAGGGCGCTGCTGTCAGTACATACAGTGAGTACACAGGGAGCTGCTGTCAGTATATACAGTGAGTACACAGGAAGCTGCTGTCAGTATATACAGTGAGTACACAGGGCGCTGCTGTCAGTATATACAGTGAGTACACAGGGAGCTGCTGTCAGTATATACAGTGAGTACACAGGGCGCTGCTGTCAGTATATACAGTGAGTACACAGGGAGCTGCTGTCAGTATATACAGTGAGTACAGGGAGGTGCTGTCAGTATATACAGTGAGTACACAGGGAGCTGCTGTAAGTATATACAGTGAGTACACAGGGAGCTGCTGTCAGTATATACAGTGAGTACACAGGGAGCTGCTGTCAGTATATACAGTGAGTACAGGGAGGTGCTGTCAGTATATACAGTGAGTACACAGAAAGCTGCTGTCAGTATATACAGTGAGTACAGGGAGCTGCTGTCAGTATATACAGTGAGTACACAGGGAGCTGCTGTCAGTATATACAGGGAGTACACAGGGAGCTGCTGTCAGTATATACAGGGAGTACACAGGGAGCTGCTGTCAGTATATACAGTGAGTACAGGGAGGTGCTGTCAGTATATACAGTAAGTACACAGGGCGCTGCTGTCAGTACATACAGTGAGTACACAGGGAGCTGCTGTCAGTATATACAGTGAGTACACAGGGAGCTGCTGTCAGTATATACAGTGAGTACACAGGGAGCTGCTGTCAGTATATACAGTGAGTACACAGGGAGCTGCTGTCAGTATATACAGTGAGTACACAGGGAGCTGCTGTCAGTATATACAGTGAGTACAGGGAGCTGCTGTCAGTATATACAGTGAGTACACAGGGAGCTGCTGTCAGTATATACAGTGAGTACAGGGCGCTGCTGTCAGTATATACAGTGAGTACAGGGAGGTGCTGTCAGTATATACAGTAAGTACACAGGGCGCTGCTGTCAGTACATACAGTGAGTACACAGGGAGCTGCTGTCAGTATATACAGTGAGTACACAGGGAGCTGCTGTCAGTATATACAGTAAGTACACAGGGAGCTGCTGTCAGTATATACAGTGAGTACACAGGGCGCTGCTGTCAGTATATACAGTGAGTATACAGGGAGGTGCTGTCAGTATATACAGTGAGTACACAGGGCGCTGCTGTCAGTATATACAGTGAGTACAGGGAGGTGCTGTCAGTATATACAGTGAGTACACAGGGAGCTGCTGTCAGTATATACAGGGAGGTGCTGTCAGTATATACAGTGAGTACAGGGAGCTGCTGTCAGTATATACAGGGAGTACACAGGGAGCTGCTGTCAGTATATACAGTGAGTACAGGGAGCTGCTGTCAGTATATACAGTGAGTACAGGGAGCTGCTGTCAGTATATACAGGGAGTACACAGGGAGCTGCTGTCAGTATATACAGTGAGTACAGGGAGCTGCTGTCAGTATATACAGTGAGTACAGGGAGCTGCTGTCAGTATATACAGTGAGTACAGGGAGCTGCTGTCAGTATATACAGTGAGTACAGGGAGATGCTGTCAGTATATACAGTGAGTACACAGGGAGCTGCTGTCAGTATATACAGTGAGTACACAGGGAGCTGCTGTCAGTATATACAGCGAGTACACAGGGAGCTGCTGTCAGTATATACAGTGAGTATACAGGGAGGTGCTGTCAGTATATACAGTGAGTACACAGGGCGCTGCTGTCAGTATATACAGTGAGTACAGGGAGGTGCTGTCAGTATATACAGTGAGTACACAGGGAGCTGCTGTCAGTATATACAGGGAGGTGCTGTCAGTATATACAGTGAGTACAGGGAGCTGCTGTCAGTATATACAGGGAGTACACAGGGAGCTGCTGTCAGTATATACAGTGAGTACAGGGAGCTGCTGTCAGTATATACAGTGAGTACAGGGAGCTGCTGTCAGTATATACAGGGAGTACACAGGGAGCTGCTGTCAGTATATACAGTGAGTACAGGGAGCTGCTGTCAGTATATACAGTGAGTACAGGGAGCTGCTGTCAGTATATACAGTGAGTACAGGGAGCTGCTGTCAGTATATACAGTGAGTACAGGGAGATGCTGTCAGTATATACAGTGAGTACACAGGGAGCTGCTGTCAGTATATACAGCGAGTACACAGGGAGCTGCTGTCAGTATATACAGCGAGTACACAGGGAGCTGCTGTCAGTATATACAGCGAGTACACAGGGAGCTGCTGTCAGTATATACAGCGAGTACACAGGGAGCTGCTGTCAGTATATACAGTGAGTACACAGGGAGCAGCTGTCAGTATATACAGTGAGTACAGGAAGCTGCTGTCAGTATATACAGTGAGTACACTGGGGGCTGCTGTCAGTATATACAGTGAGTACACAGGGAGCTGCTGTCAGTATATACAGTGAGTACACAGGGAGCTGCTGTCAGTATATACAGTGAGAACACAGGGTGCTGCTGTCAGTATATACAGTGAGTACACAGGGAGCTGCTGTCAGTATATACAGTGAGTGCACAGGGAGCTGCTGTCAGTATATACAGTGAGCACACAGGGAGCTGCTGTCAGTATATACAGTAAGTACACAGGGAGCTGCTGTCAGTATATACAGTGAGTACAGGGAGGTGCTGTCAGTATATACAGTGAGTACACAGGGCGCTGCTGTCAGTATATACAGTGAGTACAGGGAGGTGCTGTCAGTATATACAGTGAGTACATGGAGGTGCTGTCAGTATATACAGTGAGTACACAGGGAGCTGCTGTCAGTATATACAGTGAGTACACAGGGAGCTGCTGTCAGTATATACAGTGAGTACACAGGGAGCTGCTGTCAGTATATACAGTGAGTACACAGGGAGCTGCTGTCAGTATATACAGTGAGTACACAGGGAGCTGCTGTCAGTATATACAGTGAGTACAGAGGGAGCTGCTGTCAGTATATACAGTGAGTACAGAGGGAGCTGCTGTCAGTATATACAGTGAGTACACAGGGAGCTGCTGTCAGTATATACAGTGAGTACACAGGGAGCTGCTGTCAGTATATACAGTGAGTACACAGGGAGCTGCTGTCAGTATATACAGTGAGTACAGGAAGCTGCTGTCAGTATATACAGTGAGTACACTGGGGGCTGCTGTCAGTATATACAGTGAGTACACAGGGAGCTGCTGTCAGTATATACAGTGAGTACACAGGGAGCTGCTGTCAGTATATACAGTGAGAACACAGGGTGCTGCTGTCAGTATATACAGTGAGTACACAGGGAGCTGCTGTCAGTATATACAGTGAGTGCACAGGGAGCTGCTGTCAGTATATACAGTGAGCACACAGGGAGCTGCTGTCAGTATATACAGTAAGTACACAGGGAGCTGCTGTCAGTATATACAGTGAGTACAGGGAGGTGCTGTCAGTATATACAGTGAGTACACAGGGCGCTGCTGTCAGTATATACAGTGAGTACAGGGAGGTGCTGTCAGTATATACAGTGAGTACATGGAGGTGCTGTCAGTATATACAGTGAGTACACAGGGAGCTGCTGTCAGTATATACAGTGAGTACACAGGGAGCTGCTGTCAGTATATACAGTGAGTACACAGGGAGCTGCTGTCAGTATATACAGTGAGTACACAGGGAGCTGCTGTCAGTATATACAGTGAGTACACAGGGAGCTGCTGTCAGTATATACAGTGAGTACAGAGGGAGCTGCTGTCAGTATATACAGTGAGTACAGAGGGAGCTGCTGTCAGTATATACAGTGAGTACACAGGGAGCTGCTGTCAGTATATACAGTGAGTACACAGGGAGCTGCTGTCAGTATATACAGTGAGTACACAGGGAGCTGCTGTCAGTATATACAGTGAGTACAGGGAGTTGCTGTCAGTATATACAGTGAGTACACAGGGAGCTGCTGTCAGTATATACAGTGAGTACACAGAAAGCTGCTGTCAGTATATACAGTGAGTACACAGAAAGCTGCTGTCAGTATATACAGTGAGTACACAGGGAGCTGCTGTCAGTATATACAGTGAGTACACAGGGAGCTGCTGTCAGTATATACAGTGAGTACACAGGGAGCAGCTGTCAGTATATACAATGAGTACAGGGAGCTGCTGTCAGTATATACAGTGAGTACAGGGAGTTGCTGTCAGTATATACAGTGAGTACACAGGGAGCTGCTGTCAGTATATACAGTGAGTACAGGGAGCTGCTGTCAGTATATACAGTGAGTACAGGGAGCTGCTGTCAGTATATACAGTGAGTACAGGGAGCTGCTGTCAGTATATACAGTGAGTACACAGGGAGCTGCTGTCAGTATATAAAGTGAGTACACAGGGAGCTGCTGTCAGTATATACAGTGAGTACACAGGGCGCTGCTGTCAGTATATACAGTGAGTACAGGGAGCTGCTGTCAGTATATACAGTGAGTACACAGAAAGCTGCTGTCAGTATATACAGTGAGTACAGGGAGCTGCTGTCAGTATATACAGTGAGTACACAGGGAGGTGCTGTCAGTATATACAGTGAGTACAGGGAGCTGCTGTCAGTATATACAGCGAGTACAGGGAGCTGCTGTCAGTATATACAGTGAGTACAGGGAGCTGCTGTCAGTATATACAGTGAGTACACAGAAAGCTGCTGTCAGTATATACAGTGAGTACAGGGAGCTGCTGTCAGTATATACAGTGAGTACACAGGGAGCTGCTGTCAGTATATACAGTGAGTACACAGGGCGCTGCTGTCAGTATATACAGTGAGTACACAGGGAGCTGCTGTCAGTATATACAGTGAGTACACAGGGCGCTGCTGTCAGTATATACAGTGAGTACACAGGGAGCTGCTGTCAGTATATACAGTGAGTACAGGGAGCTGCTGTCAGTATATACAGTGAGTACAGGGAGCTGCTGTCAGTATATACAGTGAGTACAGGGAGCTGCTGTCAGTATATACAGTGAGTACAGGGAGCTGCTGTCAGTATATACAGTGAGTACAGGGAGCTGCTGTCAGTATATACAGTGAGTACACAGGGAGCTGCTGTCAGTATATACAGTGAGTGCACAGGGAGCTGCTGTCAGTATATACAGTGAGTACACAGGGAGCAGCTGTCAGTATATACAGTGAGTACAGGGAGTTGCTGTCAGTATATACAGTGAGTACACAGGGAGCTGCTGTCAGTATATACAGTGAGTACACAGGGAGCTGCTGTCAGTATATACAGTGAGTACAGGGAGCTGCTGTCAGTATATACAGTGAGTACACAGGGAGCTGCTGTCAGTATATACAGTGAGTACACAGGGCGCTGCTGTCAGTATATACAGTGAGTACAGGGAGCTGCTGTCAGTATATACAGTGAGTACAGGAAGCTGCTGTCAGTATATACACTGAGTACACAGGGAGCTGCTGTCAGTATATACAGTGAGTACACAGGGCGCTGCTGTCAGTATATACAGTGAGTACACAGGGCGCTGCTGTCAGTATATACAGTGAGTACACAGGGAGCTGCTGTCAGTATATACAGGGAGGTGCTGTCAGTATATACAGTGAGTACAGGGAGCTGCTGTCAGTATATACAGTGAGTACAGGGAGCTGCTGTCAGTATATACAGTGAGTACACAGGGAGCTGCTGTCAGTATATACAGTGAGTACACAGGGCGCTGCTGTCAGTATATACAGTGAGTACACAGGGCGCTGCTGTCAGTATATACAGTGAGTACACAGGGAGCTGCTGTCAGTATATACAGGGAGGTGCTGTCAGTATATACAGTGAGTACACAGGGAGCTGCTGTCAGTATATACAGTGAGTACACAGGGAGCTGCTGTCAGTATATACAGTGAGTACACAGGGAGCTGCTGTCAGTATATACAGGGAGGTGCTGTCAGTATATACAGTGAGTACAGGGGGCTGCTGTCAGTATATTCAGTGAGTACACAGGGAACTGCTGTCAGTATATACAGTAAGTACAGGAAGCTGCTGTCAGTATATACAGTGAGTACACAGGGAGCTGCTGTCAGTATATACAGTGAGTACACAGGGAGCTGCTGTCAGTATATACAGTGAGTACAGGGAGCTGCTGTCAGTATATACAGTGAGTACAGGGAGCTGCTGTCAGTATATACAGTGAGTACACAGGGAGCTGCTGTCAGTATATACAGTGAGTACACAGGGAGCTGCTGTCAGTATATACAGTGAGTACACAGGGAGCTGCTGTCAGTATATACAGTGAGTACACAGGGAGCTGCTGTCAGTATATACAGTGAGTACAGGGAGCTGCTGTCAGTATATACAGTGAGTACACAGGGAGCTGCTGTCAGTATATACAGTGAGTACAGGGAGCTGCTGTCAGTATATACAGTGAGTACACTTACTAATACTTTGTACTGACCTATTTTACTATAAAGTGGCCGACCCCTTTAAGGATATCTGTGCTGCACAGAGTTCCCTCCGTCTTGATGACTGTGTTGCAGTGCAATGGCAACAATTTCCCCGAAAGTACTGGGAGCCATGTTGGCTTGCATCTGTCTAACTATCCTGGGTTGAGGATTCCAACCAACTCCCCTTCTCTAGATGTTCTCACCTTCGCCACCAACGCAGCAATATTTTCACCTGACGGGAAAGACCAAATGTTTAGTCCAGGAATAAGAAAGAGGACTGCAGACCTCTACCACTAGGATGGGTGCTCTTGTTAGCAATAGGTTCTTCAACCGATTACCATGGAGAGATAGGCCACGGCACAGTGATTTCCGTGGATAGATAGGCCACGGCAGAGGGATTCATAGATTCATGGAGACACGGCACAGGGATTATCATGGAGAGATAGGCCACGGCACAGGGATTACCATGAATAGATAGGCCACGGCACAGGGATTTCCGTGGATAGATAGGCCACGGCAGAGGGATTCATAGATTCATGGAGACACGGCACAGGGATTATCATGGAGAGATAGGCCACGGGACAGGGATTATCATGGATAGATAGGCCACGGCAGAGGGATTCATAGATTCATGGAGACACGGCACAGGGATTATCATGGAGAGATGAGCCACGGCACAATGATCATTATGGATAGATGAGCCACGGCACAGGGATTACCATGGATAGATAGGCCACGGCACAGGGATTATCATGGATAGATGAGCCACGACACAGTGATCATTATGGATAGATAGGCCACTGCACAGTGATCATTATGGATAGACGAGCCACGGCACAGGGATTACCATGGATAGATAGGCCACGACACAGTGATTTCCGTGGATAGATAGGCCACGGCACAGTGATTTCCGTGGATAGATAAGCCACGGCAGAGGGATTCATAGATTCATGGAGACACGGCACAGGGATTACCATGGATAGATAGGCCACGGCACAGTGATTTCCGTAGATGGATAGGCCACGGCAGAGGGATTATCATGGATAGATAGGCCACGGCAGAGGGATTCATAGATTTTTGATCTCCTCCACTACCTGTAATCTCTTCCCAGGGTCAGCACATTTGTCTGAGATTAGACGCTGAAGGGTTTCATGGACTGGGAACACCAATGGCCTTAGGTCCTGCAATCCTCTCATCCCTCGGTGTGACCTCCTCCTGAACCTTCTCCATCCCCCAAGCACTCCTCACAGCTCCAATAACAGGGGTTTTATACCTTCAGAGGTAAATAGATCCTTTATGGCCACTTCCTGGTTTTCCGATTCATCTGAACTAACGTCCATTGTGTCAGACAACTGACCTGACTCTGACGTGGAGTCACATATCAGGAAGTGTCCAGAGCAGCAGCGAATCCCCATAGAAAACCTCTCCTGCTCTGGACAGTTCCTGACATGGACAGAGGTGGCAGCAGAGAGCAGTGTGTCACACTGGGGAGAATACACCACTTCCTGCAGGACATACAGCAGCTCATAAATACTGGAAGACTAGAGATTATTAAATAGAAGTAAATGACAAAATCTATATAACTTTCTGACACCAGTTGATTTAAATGAAAAAAGTGCCCCTTTAAATAAATATTTTTGTTCTTTAGAATTAACGGCTACAAGAAGGACCAGGCCCATCATATTTATTATACATTTTATGCTTCAAGTGTGTCGGGATGTGAGAGATTGTAATAAGTGTTACACGACTAATGCTTAGAAAGCTCTAATAGGTTTATTTACCAGGACACAATCCTCCTCCCACCAGTACGTCTGTACGCCGCCACCTCTACGTCCGTACGCCGCCATTACTTTCTCTGCATAGTTACACTGCTTGGACACACACAGGGTTATAAGGTAAATGGTGAAGCCGTACCGTCATCTTCAGAAGCCTCCTCCGGATTACTCTCACTGTCTGCTTCATACCCTTCTTCCTCTCCAAAAATACTTAACTTGCAAGTCTGGGTTTCATCTGCCCCCTCGGACACGTCTCCTTGCTGTAACACCAGCTCCTCAGTCTTCTGGACCTATCCGAGGAGAGAGACGTCTTACAGACAGATACGTACCATACATGATGATGAAGCCGCACGGACACAATCTACCTGTCTGCCCAAAAGTACAAAAAGGGGTAAACCGGCTGATCGCCCTCAGGGGCTGCAAAGTCCGCATAGACTGTATTTATGGCTTGATAAGGCCCGTCTGCTGGTTAACGTGCCCCCCCCCCCTCCAATGATTAAGGCGCACCCCCAATGTCCCACCCCAGTCACTGACTGGATGAGAGGCCAATCCATCAGCCGGGTCGTGATGTGTACACCCCGGAGCCTGGCGGGGGTCCCGAGGCCGATCCCGCCACTCACCACAGGCACAGGGAGAGGTAAGCTCAAACATGTTAACAAATTCCGCCCTGTCGGCTGCAGGATTTTCCGTTTCCCCAAACTACTTATTTAAAGGAGAAGTCCGGAATTTTTTTTTATTAAAGTATTGTATTGTCCCCCAAAAGTTATACAAATCCCCAATATAAACTTATTACAGGAAATGCTTATAAAGGGCTTTTTGCCTGCACTTACTACTGCATCAGGGCTTCAAGCGACTCTGTACCCACAATCTGACCCCCCCAAACCACTTGTACCTTCGGATAGCTGCTTTTAATCCAAGATCTGTCCTGGGCTCCGTTCGGCAGGTGATGCAGTTATTGTACTAAAAACAACTTTTAGGTTACAAACCCACTTGCCGGATCTGCAGCGAGTCTCCATGCTGCGTTTTTGCCGGGAGACTCGCTGCAGATCCCGGCCCTATACTTTCATTAGCAGAGAAACTCGCAGCAGGGATGTACATCCCTGCTGCGATTTTGTCTGCAGCCCGCCCCATTAACCCCCCGGCCGCCAGACATTATACATTACCCGGTCCCCGTTCCTGCTTGCTTCGGGGCTCCCGGTGTCTTCACGGCCCGCCCGGCGAATCAGTGCGCTGCGGCGGGGCAGCGCACTGATTGGCCGGGCGGAACGTGCCGGGAGCCGCTGAAGCAAGCAGGAGCCGGGATCAGGTAATGTATATCCTGCCCGCCCCCCTGCAGCCCCGATCGCCCCCGGCCGCACGATCGCCCCCAGCCCCGCAGCCCCCGGCCGCACGATCGCCCCCAGCCCCCGGCCGCATGATCGCCCGCAGCCCCCGGCTGCACGATCGCCCCCAGCCCCCGGCCGCACGATCGCCCCCAGCCCCTGGCCGCATGATCGCCCGCAGCCCCGCAGCCCCCGGCTGCACGATCGCCTGCAGCCCCGCAGCCCCCGGCCGCATGATCGCCCGCAGCCCCCAGCCCCGCAGCCCCCGGCTGCACGATCGCCCGCTGGGGGCGATCGTGCGGTCGGGGGCTGCAGGGCTGCAGGGGGCTGCAGGGGGCTGCAGGGGGCTGCAGGGCTGGGGGCGATCGTGCGGCCAGGGGCTGCGGGGCTGGGGGCGATCGTGCGGCCGGGGGCTGGGGGCGATATACATTACCTGATCCTGGCTCCTGCTTGCTTCAGCGGCTCCCGGCACGTTCCGCCCGGCCAATCAGTGCGCTGCCCCGCCGCAGCGCACTGATTGGCCGGGCGGGCCGTGAAGAGACCGGGAGCCCTGAAGCAAGCAGGAACGGGGACCGGGTAATGTATAATGTCTGGCGGCCGGGGGGTTAATGGGGCGGGCTGCAGACAAAATCGCAGCAGGGATGTACATCCCTGCTGCGAGTTTCTCTGCTATTGAAAGTATAGGGCCGGGATCTGCAGCGAGTCTCCCTGCAAAAACGCAGCAAGGAGACTCGCTGCAGATCCGGCAAGTGGGTTTGTAAGCTTAAACTGGCAGCCCTGTGCCCTACAGGAGTGGCCTAGATTGTATATGCATTAGGCTGGCACAACCTCTCCGTCCCTCCTCCCCGCCCTCCTCATCATAAGGAATGCTCCAGGCAGATTGCCTCCTATTCCCCACCTGTGTGAATACTGAACATGGGCTGGATCGTTAAGGACCTATGCAAATGTTCAGCATGGAGAAAATGTTCCAGTGGCATTCCTAATTATGAGGAGGGTGGGGAGGAGGGACAGAGGGGTGGAGCAAAGTTAGGGCACAGATACTCCCTTAGGGCATGGGGTTGTAAGTTTAAAAATTGTTTTTTGGACAATAACTGCATCACCTGCCGAATGGACCCCAGGACAGATCTTGGATTAAAAGCAGCTATCCGAAGGTACAACAAGTGGTTTGGGGGGGGTCAGATTGTGGGTACAGAGTCGCTTTCACTGCCTGGATAACATGGTTATGTCACTTCCTGGATAACATGGTGATGTCACTCCCTGGATAACATGGTGATGTCACTCCCTGGATAACACGGTGACGTCACTCCCTGGATAACACGGGGACGTCACTTCCTGGATAACACGGGGACGTCACTTCCTGGATAACACGGGGACGTCACTTCCTGGATAACACGGGGACGTCACTTCCTGGATAACACGGGGACGTCACTCCCTGGATAACACGGGGACGTCACTCCCTGGATAACACGGGGACGTCACTTCCTGGATAACACGGTGATGTCACTTCCTGGATAACACGGTGATGTCACTTCCTGGATAACACGGTGATGTCACTTCCTGGCTCACATGGTGATGTCCCTTCCTGGATAACATGGTGATGTCACTTCCTGGCTCACATGGTGATGTCCCTTCCTGGATAACATGGTGATGTCACTTCCTGGATAACACGGTGAGGTCACTTCCTGGATAACATGGGGATGTCACTTCCTTGATAACATGGGGATGTCCAGGAAGTGACATCACCGTGTTATCCAGGAAGTGACATCATCGTGTTCTCCAGAAAGTGACATCATCGTGTTCACCAGAAAGTGTCATCATCGTGTTCACCAGGAAGTGACATCACCGTGTTCACCAGGAAGTGACATCACCGTGTTTACCAGGAAGTGACATCACCATGTTCACCAGGAAGTGACATCACCATGTTCACCAGGAAGTGACATCACCATGTTCACCAGGAAGTGACATCACCATGTTCACCAGGAAGTGACATCACCATGTTCACCAGGAAGTGACATCACCATGTTCACCAGGAAGTGACATCACCATGTTCACCAGGAAGTGACATCACCATGTTCACCAGGAAGTGACATCACCATCTTATCCAGTATAAATATAAATAAATATATATATATATATATATGGATATCAGTGGACAAAGGTTTATGTTATAGCGCCTTAAGTCTTTGCTTCCACTAACCTTTTCACTTTGTGTCTCATAGGGATCACAGAGTAACAGGAAATCAGACACGGCCACTCGCAGAAGACAGTCACAGATATTGGCTGATAGTTTGGTCTCAAGGACTTTTGAATGAGAAAGCGAGTCGTGCACGGCGAGCATGATGTGCTGGATCGGGAGATTCTGCGGGAAAACAGGACGGGAATCAGCAAATCACAGCACTTACTTTCTAATCAGGCAGCTTATTTTGTCTGGTAAAGGAGAACTCCGGGCTAGGGTGAAAGTGCTGGGGAGGATGAAAGACGTAACATGCTCTCCCCTCCCCCGCACTGGTGCCGGTATCCTGCAGCTCCAGTCCCGGGGGGAGGAGGGGGGGGAGAGCACGGGGGAAGGGAGGGGGAGAGATGGGGGAAGGAAGGGGGAGAGATGGGGAGACCCGGGGGGGGGGCGGGGGGGTATGAGGGATGGGAAGAGCACGGGGGGGGGGGGGGAGCGGGGGAAAGGGAGGGGGAGAGCATCACGTCTTTCATGTCCCCGACACTCTGCCCTGCCCAGCCCAGAATTCCTCCTCCTTAAATAAAAAAAAAGAGGGCACCGAATTACAACTCTATAATATATATAAAATAAATTTCTAATAATTTCTATCAAACATTTCCCCCACAGAGCACACGTCGGCCGTACAATAAAGTTATTCGTTGTTGCTTATTTCTCGCCCTTTTTATATGTGTTAATGACGGGGACGCTTTACTACAACCTGCTGTGGACTTTACGAAAAACACAAACTGACACTTAAAGGGGAACACCGTGGAAAAAGAGAAAGGGTTTTAACCCTTTAAGGACGGGGACAATTTTCGTTTTTTCCTCCTTGTGTATATACGGCCATACATAGCACTTGCATTTTTCCACCTAGAAACCCACATGAGCCCTTATCCTTATTTTTTGCGTCACTAATTGTACTTTGCAATGACGGCTGATTTTTTGCATTAAGTCACTGCGAAACCAGAAAAAAATTATATGTGTGGTAAAAATTAAAAAAAAAACCTGCATTTCTTTTATTTGGGGGGACTGTGTTTTTAAGTCATTCGCCCTGGGGTAAAACTGACTTGTTATGCACGTTCCTCAAGTCGTTACGATTACAACGATATATAACATGTATAACTTATATTGTATCGGATGGCCTGTAAAAAATTAAAACCATTGTCAACAAATATACGTTCCTTACAATCGCTCCATTCCCAGGCTTATAGCGCTTTTATCCTTTGGTCTATGGGGCTGTGTCAGGTGTCAGTTTTTGCGCCATGATGTCTTCTTTCTATCGGTACCTTGATTGCGCATATACGACTTTTTGATCACTTTTTATTAAATTTTTTCTGTATTTGATGAGACCAAAAATGCGCAATTTTGTACTTTAGGATTTTTTTGCGCTGACGCCGTTTACCGTACGAGATCAGGAATGTGATTAATTAATAGTTCGGGCGATTATGCACGCGGCGATAGCAAACATGTTTATTTATTTATTTATATTTGTAAAATGGGAAAAGGGGGGTGATTCTGACTTTTATTAGGGGAGGGGATTTTTACTAATAACAATACTTCTTTTTTTTTTTTTTTTTTTACACAAATACTAGAAGTCCCCCTGGGGTTGGGGTTAGTCCCCCTGTGGGTTGGGGTTAGTCCCCCTCCCTGGGGTTGGGGTTAGTCCCCCTCCCTGGGGTTGGGGTTAGTCCCCCTCCCTGGGGTTGGGGTTAGTCCCCCTGTGGGTTGGGGTTAGTCCCCCTCCCTGGGGTTGGGGTTAGTCCCCCTCCCTGGGGTTGGGGTTAGTCCCCCTCCCTGGGGTTGGGGTTAGTCCCCCTCCCTGGGGTTGGGGTTAGTCCCCCTCCCTGGGGTTGGGGTTAGTCCCCCTCCCTGGGGTTGGGGTTTGTCCCCCTCCCTGGGGTTAGGGTTATTCCCCCTGGGGGACTTCTAGTATATACACTTTGATCTCTCATTGAGATCTATGCTGTATAGTTATACAGAAAAGATCAATGAGACCGGCACTCGTTTGCTTTCTGCAGCTGCAGCCGAAAATAAACGAGTGCCTAACCGGGGACGGCGCCATCTTGGAGCGGACCCCGGCCGGCAGCAGGTACAGAGATCGCTCCTCCGGGACAACGTCTCTCCCCCACTAGACACCAGGGAAGTGCTGCAGCCGGTAATTGGAGGCAGCTGTCAACTTTGACAGCTGCCTCCGATTACCTAATTAGCGGGCACGGCGATCAGACCGTGCCCGCTAATAGCCACAATCTCGGGCTACACGCGGCACCAGGGATTGCGGCGGTTCAGAGCGGGGTCACCGCGCGGCCCCGCTCTGAACACCCCCTAGGGACATATGACGTACCGGTAAATCAACCAGTGTAAGAAAGTTATACAGACCTGTAAATTATTTCTATTTAAATAATAATAAAAAGAAATCTCCTGTCTTGTAATACTTACCATATGCTGTATGTCCTGCAGGAAGTGGTGGGTTCTCTCCAGTCTTCCAGTACTTATCAGCTGCTGTAAGTCCTGCAGGAAGTGGTGTATTCTCTCCAGTCTGACACAGTGCTCTCTGCTGCCACCTCTGTCCATGTCAGGAACTGTCCAGAGCAGGAGAGGTTTTCTATAAGGATTTGCTGCTGCTTTGGACAGAGGTGGCAGCAGAGAGCACTGTGTCACACTGGAGAGAAATTAGTCTTAGTCTAACTGGTAAGATAGTTTCTCTGAAACCTTCATGACGACACCACAGGAGTAAAAGCCAACCCTAAGGGACAGGAAAAGCACGCACACGAGAAGTTAGAACCCCCCCCCTCCCCAATATCACCCGTGCATTAGAACAAATCTTCAGCACCACTTGAGTATCATATTAAGCAACACAATATAGGTAGGAATGACGGTGCCATCACAAAGGTTTCGGAGAAACCATCTTATCACTGAGACTAATACTATTATCTCTCCTCACCTTCACGAGGGCACCACAGGAGAAATACCAACCATTCACCTTAGGGTGGGCCAGGTCCTCACTGCCTCTGTAGAGGAATCTGTAGATGTGATGTAGACCAAGTAGCCACCAGCTCTGTCCGACCAGAAGGTAGATGGAGCCCTTACTAGATGGAGCCCCTGAAGGTAGATGGAGCCCTTACTAGATGGAGCCCCTGAAGGTAGATGGAGCCCTTACTAGATGGAGCCCCTGAAGGTAGATGGAGCCCCTGAAGGTAGATGGAGCCCTTACTAGATGGAGCCCCTGAAGGTAGATGGAGCCCTTACTAGATGGAGCCCCTGAAGGTAGATGGAGCCCCTGAAGGTAGATGGAGCCCCTGAAGGTAGATGGAGCCCCTGAAGGTAGATGGGAGCCCTTACTAGATGGAGCCCCTGAAGGTAGATGGAGCCCTTACTAGATAGAGCCCCTGAAGGTAGATGGAGCCGTTACTAGATGGAGCTCCTGAAGGTAGATGGAGCCCTTACTAGATAGAGCCCCTGAAGGTAGATGGAGCCCTTACTAGATGGAGCCCCTGAAGGTAGATGGAGCCCTTACTAGATGGAGCCCCTGAAGGTAGATGGAGCCCTTACTAGATGGAGCCCCTGAAGGTAGATGGAGCCCTTACTAGATGGAGCCCCTGAAGGTAGATGGAGCCCTTACTAGATGGAGCCCCTGAAGGTAGATGGAGCCCCTGAAATTGTCCCTTACTAATAAAGGTGACAGTAAGTTCAAGGATGAGGTCCCTGGTCCATTGCGCTAGCACTTTTGGAAACCTTTTTCCCTTTGTTCTTCCTCTAAAACTGAACAAAGAGGCTCTGATCTTTTCTGTAGCATGAATCTAGATCCTGCAGAATGGTTCTTCTCACATCTAAGTAATGGAGTTTGAGTTCCCAGATATTTTTACGGTATTCACGGAAGGTTAGCAGGACTATATCCTGTAAACGACAAAGGCCAGAAACTACCTTGATAAGGAAGTCCAGGTCATTAGAAAAAGTCTATCCTCTTGGATAATGCAGTAACGTTCACGAATAGTGAGGGCCTGGATCGCACGACCATATCTAGCTGTGACGATGGCCACCAAGAAGGCTGCTTTAAAATAAAGGAATCCCAGACGAGATTCAGAAATAGGCTCAAAGGAAGGACGAGTAAGAGCCCTATTACACCAACAGACATCTGACAGATTATTGAAGCCAAAGCCAGGACCAGACTAAACAGAGAACAGGTCATAAACGAAAGACTGAGATTTCTCCTCATTTCAGATCCATTCCTGGTTTTGGCTTAAAAAATCTGTCAGATAAATTGGTCAGAAATCTGTTGGTGTACTAGGGCCCTAAGACCTTCCAACACTGTTTTAGGATCTCAAGGAGATTAGCACAAGCCTCCTAATCCATCTATAATCTGATGACCTTCCAGAATTTTAGACATTATATTTTTGCCGTGACTGGCTTGCTACTTTTTTGAAGAGTAGAGATCACTTCCTCGGAGGGGCTCTGCTTCTGATCATGGTCTTCTCAGGTTCCATGATGACATCTGAAGCTTTGACAAATTCGGATGAAGTAGAGGCCCTTGATACAGAAGGTCCTGAACCACCGGGAGATCAAAGGTAGGTTCCAATACGAGTCTCTGGAGAAGGGCAAACCACAATCTCCAAGGCCATAATAGTACCAGAAGAATGACTGTAGTTCTCTCGGACACAATCTTTTGTAGGGTCTTGGGTATGAGTGGAAACGGTGGAAATCCATAAGCCAGGTTGAAACTCCAAGCCTGGGATACTGCATCTATCGCCATTGGACCATCACTTGAGTTTAGAGGGTACTATTTTTTACCTTCCTGTTCTGCCCACTTGAAAATAGGTCTATTGGTGGCTGATCACACCTGCGGGTCAGCAGATGGAAGATCTCTTCTTTTAAACACCACTCGCTTGGATAAATAGTGAATTGGCTCAGATAGTCTGCCTGGATGTTTTTGAAACCCTTGAGGTAAGCAGCTGTAAGAGAAAGAAGATGTTCTTCCGCCAAGGAGATGATTTGATTAGGGACAGTTTGAAGAGCGTTGGGTTTTGCGCTCCTTTGGTGTTCTACATGAGCTACCGTAGTAAAGTTGTCTGAGAGGCTATGAAGATGAGAATAATTCAAGGTACTTTCTGCCTGACATAACATCAAAAGCGCCTTCAGTTTCCTGAAGTTTGATTACCTTCACGCTGTCTGGGGGGACCAGGGCTTGTAGTAACTGGGTACCCTTCAGAGTTCCCAAGAAGATTATTTGCTTGCATCTGTGGACAAGATTGTCTTGGCGCGTGTGTTCCAGTGAAGCCCTTTCCTTTGGCTGGTAGGATTCAGACACCATAGAGACATCCTCTTATCCAACCCTGAGCTGCGTCTGTTCCAAGACAACCGGATCTGTATCGGTAGCGAATGAGACGGACTCCACGGGATCGCCGGTATGAAAGATGATATAAAAACTAGAATGGATAAAGCTTATGGAATCTGGCAAGCTTCCTTCTTCTGGAAGAAACAGATCTTATCTACAAGGATCTCTCTCTTTTCTATAGAGAGAAATTACATCTGCTTCTTGGAATCTAGAGAAAAAGAAATGGCGTACTATTGAAAGTTCTACAAGCAGATCGGTTAAAAACTGCACATTCATCTAAAGTGCTTGTGCAACCAATAGGCACAACATTATGAAGAGCTATAGAAACAATAGGGTCACCACAGCTCGCCAAAGATCATTTTAGTCAGCGACTAGGTGTAAACCATCCATTGCAGAATAGTGGCCTGGCTAACACGCGCTGGTAAACCATTCCCTTTGGATCGGCCGTGCAGATGAATTGAAGAATATCCTTAAGGAATTAACCCGATAGTAGGAACTCCACTCCAGAATATATCCCAACAAAGAGATTCATTGTGCAAAAGCTACGGGTTTCGGCTCTGTCACACAATGGAGCCTTTCTTAAGCTTGCTATAAAAACACACTTCTATTTAAAGATCCACCCCTAATTACAAGAGAATTTAAATCCTTTATTACTGGAAAAAGCCGTCCAATGAAGCAACCGTTACATTGTTCCTCCTCCTGTGCAGTGCACCTAAGAAATTGTGGGATCCAGTGCATAGGGAGGACTGTACAGCCAATGCATGGCAGAATTACTGCCCAGACACACAATGTACAAAAGGGGTGAGCTAGAACATGAAATGCGCCCCAACCCTACAGCTCTTACTCACCAAGTCCCCCTTAATATTTTGAGCCGTCTTCCATCTTTCTAGCTGTTGCCATTCCCGAATTTTTCTATAAAGCCGGTCTATATGCAAAATGGCGACGGCCAGGAAACATTTCCCATCATGCATCTCCCTGATTGCTCCATTTGTGTACTCACCCCCTTGGCTTTCTATCCTGCCCACTGCTGTCATTATTATTGCACAGTAACACAGGGCTGTTTTTTAACTGATTTTGCAACACATGACCCCAGTATGTATTCCATACTAGCTGATGATGTAGCAGAGCTGATGCGGTGTAGCTATGTGCTGCAGAACAGGCATCTGTTTACCAGGGGTTGGGGGGTGTAGTGTAGGTTTAGCTCTCTGCTTGCTGACTGTAAATGAAAACATTCTAGTTCCATCCAGACTAAGAGCATCTATAACACTTACACTATACAGAGCAGGGACACAAAGACAGGTACATATGCCTGCATTCACTGACAGCAAGCAGAGATAGAACTATACGCCTGCAGTCACTGACAGCAAGAAGAGATAAAAATATTCATCTGCATTCACTGACAGCAAGCATAGAGATAATTATACGGCTGCATTCACTGACAGCAAGCAGAGATAAAACTATATGGCTGCATTTACGGACAGCAAGCAGAGAGAGAACTATAACTTTGCATATTACAGAAGCCTAGGCTCAGGGACACATGTAAGTCTATGGAAGCAGCACAGGTGCATGTTCATAGACAGCTAACCCGACTTCCAGAGAGGCGATCACATGTCCTGCATCTACAAAGAGGAGGGGGGGCAGGGTGTTGTCAGAGTGGACACAGGAGATGATTTTAGACATCCAGAGCGGGTAAGTATGAGAAAAGAACAGGGAAAGGATGCGAGAGGTTATATATGTAGATTAGACATAGGGTGGGATTGGGAAGGGGGATTGTTTGGAATATTCTTTTCGTTACCTGGATAACCCCTTTAAGCATAGTGTTTCCAGACATTATGCAGAAGCACAAAAGAAAGTTTCAAAGATTGAAGGTTTATCATCCAGAGCAGATCAGTCAGAGTGTATGCGATAGGTGGGAGACCTATTGGATATAAATCACAAACACTGACCTCTGAGGGGTTACATGAAATGCTAGAACCTTCCGAGGAATCGGCTTGAGACTATTTTTCACTTTATGGGCGTTTAGCAGTGGAAAGTGGGACTGGACGGGAGGACAATACTTCTGATTGTGATCCGATAGGTATGATAGCCCAGTCCCGCCGCAGTCTAAACGGTTAGGGTGTTTTCCACATCTGCGGATTTAGGATATCGGTTACAAGTTCTTGTTAGCTAATAGCTCAGGCACAGACGTGGTCACAGAGAAATAGTCCTGACGTCAGGTCCGGTCTTCGGTGAGATGGAGCAGCGATACCTCAGAGGGCGGAATCCGCCCGTGCATAGAATGGAGTGTGACACGAGCGGAGACGCGCGCCTCCATCAGTCCACCGGTGGGTGCCAGCTGCGGAATGCACAAAGGGTTATCCTCCGCCATTCGGCAGTGTGCACGTACCCTTAGAGTGTATGAAGGAAGGGACACCCGAATCCTGCCCGCCCCCATCCTCAAAGTTAGTGGGAAGATCGTTCGGGAACTGATCTTCCCACTGCTGGATAAAGGTCACCACCACCTGTACGGGGATAACTTTTATACCAGCGCCCCCCTCTTCCGGTCCCTCGCTGCCCTGTAGCTTGCGGCACGATCCGAAAATATCAGAAGTAGTAATAGAGCCCTAATATTTAGCAGCCATGGAGCGGACCCAGCACTTCTGGATATGAAGGACCCCGTATCGCACCAGGACAACATTTTCCAGGTGACGTCCCCCACACTGGAGAACGGGAGACCCCAGAAGAAGTGCAGAGTGTGGGGTAACAGGGGGATCAGGAAGGACGCCATTTACCAGTGTGACACCTGTCCTGATCCCCCCGGCCTCTGCATACTGGATCGCTTCAAGGCGCACCACACGTCATTGGGGTTCTACATTATCTAAATTCTGTCCCTTATTCCTATTTCAGGGGTCACGTTGGTCCAGGGATTATTCTGATCGCCATTATGGAGTCGGGAAGGAATTTTCCCCTGTGATGAGGCGACTGTCGTCTGCATCATGAGGATTTTTTGCCTTCCTCTGGATCAACACAGGTTGAATTTGATGGACACCTGTCATTTTCAACCTTATAAACTAATAATTGGCCTAATACCCCCAAATAAATTAGAATTGTCCCTTTTCCCCAGCTAAATAGGTATGGCCGCCATTCCCATTAGAGGATGCCATGATGCAATTACAAAGCCTCTGTGCGGCCAGGACAGTAGAAACCCCCCACAAGTGACCCCATTCTGGAAACTACACCCCATAATCTAACAAGGAAACTACACCCCATAATCTAACAAGGGGGGCAGCGGGGATATGGCCCCCTGGTGACGGGAACATTTGTGCCGTAAAAATAAAAAATTTTTTATTTTTTTATTTTCCTGGCACATGTTTTACATATGTGCCCGTTACCAGTTGGGTCCATATCCTCACTGCACCCCTTGTTAGATTCCTTATGGGGTGTAGTTTCCAGAATGGGGTCACTTGTGGGGGGTTTCTACTGTCCTGGCAGCACAGGAGCTTTGTAATTGCGATATGGCCTCCATCCTCCATTCCAGCCTCTAAATGGCGCTCTGTCCCTTTGGTGGCTTGCCCTCTGCCCATATGGCACATTATGTCCACATGTGGGGTATTTTCGTACTCAGGGGAAATTACCCTACACGTTTTGCATTCATTTTCTTTTTTAACCCCTTGTGGAAATGGAAAAAAATCAAGGCTAGACCAACATTTAGTGTAAAAAATGTTTAATTTTTACACTAAATCATTGATCTTGTCTTGGGTTAAAAGAGGTAAGCCTCCAAAGGGAAGGAGCGCCATTTGGCTTTTGGAGGCTGAATTTGGATGGAATGGATTTCGAGGGACAATGTTGCATTTGAAAGGCCTTTGTGTTGCCAAGACAGTTAAACCCCCCACAAGTGACCCTATTATGGAAACTACACCCCTCAAGGAATGTAACAAGGGGTGTAGTCAGCATATGGACCCCACTGGTGACGGGCACAAATGTGGAACAATGTGGCGTGAAAATGAAATATTACATTTTTTACACTATAATGTTGGTTTAGCCTTAAATCTTTCATTTTCACAAGGGGTTAAAAGAGAAAAAAAAACACAAAATGTGTAGAGCAATTTCCCCCGAGTCCGTAAATACCCCACATGTGGACATAAAGCGCCATGTGGGCGCAGGGCAAGCCTCCGAAGGGAAGGTGCGCCATTTGGATTTTGGAGGCTGGATTTGGCCAGAATGGATGATGAACGCCATGTCGCATTTACAGAGCCCTCGTGCTGCCAAACACTGGAAACCCCCCACAAATGACCCCATTCTGGAAACTACACCCCACAAGGAATCTAACAAGGGGTGCAATGAGGATATTGACTCCTGGATGACGGCCACATTTGTGCCGTGAAAGTGAAAAAATGAAAAATTTCCCTTTCACGTCACATTGTTCCACATTTGTGCCCATCACCAGTGGGGTCCATATCCTCATTGCACCCCTTGTTAGATTCCTTGAGGGGTGTGGTTTCCAAAATGGGGTCACTTGTGGGGGGTTTCCAGTGTTTTGGCAGCATGATCACTTTGTAAATGCGACATGGCCCATGAAATCCATTCCATCCAAATCCAGCTTCCAAAAGCCAATTGGCGCTCCTTCCCTTTGGAGGCTCGTCCTGCGCCCCCTTGGCACTTTATGTCCACATGTGGGGTATTTCCGTACTCGGGAGAAGCTGGGCTACATGTTTTGTTTGTTTTTTTTCTTTATACCCCTTGTTAAGGATGAAAAATGAAGGCTAGAACAACATTTTAGTGTAAAAAATAGAATTTTTTTACTTTTTTACGCCATATTGTTCGGAAAATCTGTGAATCACCTGTGGGGTCCAGATGCTCACCGCACCCCTTGTTACATTCCTTGAGGGGTGCAGTTTTCTGAATGGTGTCCCTCTAGGGGTGTTTTTTATGTTTTGGCACCCCAGAGCCTCTGCCAACCTGAAGTGGTACAGTCAGAAATGACCAAATATAACGGAGGTGTTGAAATTCACTAGGCGCTCCTTTATATCTGAGGCTTGTGGTTGCGTCAAATAGCGCAATAGGGCCACATATGGGGTATTTCTATAAACTGCAGAAACGGGGCAATCAATATTGGGGTGCATTTCTCTGCTAATAGGTTTATCATTATGAAAAATATTGGATTACAATAAAATCTCTACACAGAAAATTTTAATTTTCAAATTTCTTACACACTTAGATTTTATTTCTGTGACTCCCCTAAAGGGTTAAAACACTTTCTGGATATGCTTTTGCAGAGTTTGGGGGGTGCAGTTTCTGAAATGGGGTGCTTTGTGGGGCTAACATACAGGCCCCTCAAATACACTTTAAACCTGAACAGGTCCCTAAAAATATCTGATTTTGAAATTTTACTGAAAATGTGGAAAATTGCTGCTAATGTTTTACGCTTTCTATTGTCTAAAAAAAAATTAAATATAGTTTAATAAATGCCGCCAACATAAAGTAGACATGTTGCTAATGCTATTTAATATATAATTTATGTGGCATAACCATTTCTGTATAAGCAGAAAAGTTTCAAAGTTGAAAAAATGCATATTTTCCACAATTTTTCACGTTATTTTGTTTTTTTTCATAAAGATTCGTTATAAGTATCAACTCCAATTTACCAGAAATGTAAAGTACAATATGTCACGAGAAAACAATCTCAGAATCAGCCGGATAGGTAAAAGCATCCCGAAGTTATTAATGAATAAAGGGACACTGGTCATATTCATAAAATTTGTCTCCGTCCTTAAGGCCATTTCAGGCTCTGTCCTTAAGGGGTTAAAGGGTTACTCCAGGCAAAGCCTACTCTCTGTGCAGCTTTGCCGCCGGAAGCATTGTATACATCGTATTCCTATAAGAATGCTTCCGTTATGGCACAGCTGTGTTCCAGCACCGCCATTCTGTGCCGGGACGTCAGCTGCAGTGGGCACCTCTTGTTCCAGGATGTGCCGCCCTCCTCCCCAGAGACAGGGATTCTGTGCCGGGACGTCAGCTGCAGTGGGCACCTCTTGTTCCAGGATGTGCCGCCCTCCTCCCCAGAGACAGGGATTCTGTGCCAGACTGGTGATAAGAGAGAATACAGCCCCACAGGGCACAGCCATTGTCTCTGCATGCTCTGTCTAAGGGCCCTATTCCATGGGACGATTAACATTTGGATAATTGTTAACGATCGTTAGCTTCAGAGTGATTCCGCGGAACGATGAACAAAAGATTATCGTTCAAGTAGGTGGGATGAGTCATTTTTTTCTCATGCTCTCTGCCTCCGGTGGGCGTATTTTTCCTTTTACATTCGTAGGCAATATATGAATATTATAAATGTTCACACACAATAAATGCTATTATGTTACATTTTTCAAAGCTTTCTTTATTATTTATTTTATAAATTTGGATTTACAAAAAGAACATGAGCGTCGGGACTTCTTTCGTATACAGTTTATTCCATTGGATAAATAGAGCTGACTGTGGTCAGTATAAAGCGTACAGCACTGACTGGACTGAAGTTTGTGATGTGGCGACCGTCTCAGAGCCGGGAGATGGCGACCGTCCCAGAGCCAGGAGATGGCGACCGTCCCAGAGCCGGGAGATGGCGACCGTCTCAGAGCCGGGAGATGGCGACCGTCCCAGAGCCGGGAGATGGCGACCGTCCCAGAGCCGGGAGATGGCGACCGTCTCAGAGCCGGGAGATGGCGACCGTCTCAGAGCCGGGAGATGGCGACCGTCTCAGAGCCGGGAGATGGCGACCGTCCCAGAGCCGGGAGATGGCGACCGTCCCAGAGCCGGGAGATGGCGACCGTCTCAGAGCCGGGAGATGGCGACCGTCTCAGAGCCGGGAGATGGCGACCGTCTCAGAGCCGGGAGATGGCGACCGTCCCAGAGCCGGGAGATGGCGACCGTCTCAGAGCCGGGAGATGGCGACCGTCTCAGAGCCGGGAGATGGCGACCGTCTCAGAGCCGGGAGATGGCGACCGTCTCAGAGCCGGGAGATGGCGACCGTCTCAGAGCCGGGAGATGGCGACCGTCTCAGAGCCGGGAGATGCCAATCCCAGTGAGTGAGTAACCCCCAGATTGTCACAATATATATGGTAACCAATGGAAAACACTGTATACGAAAGAAGTCCCGCCGCTCATGTTCTTTTTGTAAATCCAAATTTATAAAATAAATTAAATAATAAAGAAAGCTTTGAAAAATGTAACATAATAGCATTTATTGTGTGTGAACATTTATAATATTCATATATTGCCTACGAATGTAAAAGGAAAAATACGCCCACCGGAGGCAGAGAGAATGGGGAAAAATATGACTCGCCCACCTACTTAAACGATAATCTGTTGTTCATCGTTCCGTGGAATCACTCTAAAGTGAACGATCAACAAAGTCAGGACAACCGCAAGAACGACTAGAATTAAAGACCATCGTTCCGTTGGAGTGTGCGAACGATCTCGAAGCTTGCAAAGTGATCGTTTGAGATTTCGTTAATTATCCAAACAATAATTGTCCCGTGGAATAGGGCCCTAAGTGTATCCAGGAATATCATGTGACTTAACTGTGAACATCACAGGGGAATCATCCACCATATTAATCCCCTGTAAAGGTGGGATATTACTTCCCTCATTAGATGTGTGAAGGTTCAGGGGGCCTACCATATCCTACCATAAGGAAGAGCCCTGGAAATGCTAAACACCTCCATTTATATGGACCCCGAAACTCAAACTGCTGGAAGGAGACATTGATGGGAAGGTGATAATACGTTTCCCGCAGATGGATAAAAGCCAACAGCATTTACTGCTTTACAGGGTAGTGGACGTTATAGATTTCATCTCGACCCTGCGGCATCTGACAAATGTGTTGATGGCTTCAGGTGTATTGGGTGTCTGGACAAGAAAAAGATCTGAATATTGACCCTTCCCCAGTTCCTTCCTGGTACAAGGGACACGACATTTGTCTTTAGCAGTTTCTTGATTCTGAAGGATCTCTAAGGATAGGCTGGAGATTAAGAATCTTCTGGGGGGGCGGCATTGGTGGGAGAAAGAACCCAATCGTTCTGAGCGTCGGACTGCCAAGCCTCCTGAAACTCGGTTAACCTTCCCCGACCAGAATGATGGCATTGTTTGTCCTGGGAATTCTTGCGGTTGGACATTTTTTTTTTCCCCGCAACAACCGCCCTGTCCTCGCTTCTAAAGGTCTCCTGAAACTTAGGGCGCTGATACTGCTCCTTTTTAGGCGTCTTCCCTTCGTCTTTCTTCTTCTCCATCTCTGGCAGCTACACGGACAGCTTCAGCAGAAAAGTTAGCTAAAAAAGCAGAAGCATCCTTGAGCAATGGTAGGGAGTCCGCAACGGCGGGGAGTCAATATTATCTGTTCACGAGAGGATCTGTTCCTCAAATGACCCTGCAACTGACTAATCGATACGGGCGGAGCCTCTGCCTTACAATCCATGGCATCTTACAGCTGGCACAGGCGAAGCCTCTGCCTTAGGGTGAGGAATTCTTGTGGATAATGTCTGCGCGCATTTCCGCCGGCTCCATAGACACCATTCTATGGGTTGGCGTATTCCGCTATCCGCCAAAAGAAGTGACATGTGACATGATTTGGATAAATGAGGTAAAGTCTCTCAAAGGGGGATGCCACTCAAACAGAACTTTTGATAAGTTACTGCCCATGGTGAGACTAAGGGTAAGCGCACACTACAGAATCCCAGTGGATCACCCGCCGCGGATTCCGCAGCTCACGGCCGCGCACATCTCTGCTGGTTCCATAAGCTTCATTCTATATTTCGGCAGAATCCTCCATCCGCCCAAAGAATGAACCCGCTCACTTTTCAGATTCCGTAGTATGCACGTACCCTAACAATTCCTTCCGTGCTTTTCTCTATGTCTCCCCCTCCTCCCTTATGAGATGGCTATAAGCTTCTTTGTAATCCTGGGAGGGCTAACCAGCAACTTGACCTCAGATTAACCCTCCCAGCTTGGGTTAGTGAATTTCCTGTCCCTTAGGGTACAAGTTAACTCCAGTGGAGCAGTCATGAAGGTGAGGAGAGAATACACCACTTCCTGCAGGACACACAGCAGCTAATAAGTACTGGAAGTATTTTTTTTTTTTTTTATAGAAATAATTTTCAGATCTGTAAAACTTTTTGACACTAGTTGATATGAATATTTTTTTTCCTCTGGTGTTCCCCTTAAAAGCGACTCTGTACCCACAATCTGACCCCCCCCAAACCACTTGTTGTACCTTCGGATAGCTGCTTTTAACCCAAGATCTGTCCTGAGGTCCGTTCGGCAAGTGATGCAGTTATTGTCCAAAAAAAAAACAACTTTTAAACTTACAGCCCTGTGCAAACGAGAGTATCTGTGCCCTAACTGTGCACCACCCCTCCGTCCCTCCTCATCATTAGGAATGCCACTGGAACATTTTCTCCATGCTGAACATTGCACAGGTGCCTTAATGGTCCAGCCCATGTGCCGTGCTCACACAGGTGGGGAATAGGAGGCAATCTGCCTGGAGCATTACTAATGATTAGTAGGGTGGGGAGGAGGGATGGAGGGGGGGGGGTGCAAAGTTAGGGCAGAGATACTCCCCTTGGGCACAGGGCTGCAAGTTTAAAAGTATTTTTTTAGGACAATAACTGCATCACCTGCCGAACGGAGCCCAGGACAGATCTTGGAGTAAAAGCAGCTATCCGAAGGTACAAGTGGTTTGGGGGGGGGGGGTCAGATTGTGGGTACAGAGTCGCTTTAACTATGAAAGAAGCCTCCACTGAAAACTGATGAATCTCTTAAAAAAAATAAAAATAAAATTAATCCAATAGAATGTCCAAGCATGATCTAAACAAACACATGAAAACTTTACTGGACTGATGGGTGTCGAGCGCACCAGATAAAAACTATAATAATAATAAACTTTTTTGCAGTTTTGAAAGGGAAAAAAACACACAAAAACACACACAACACACACACTTTCTTGCAAAAACAGCACCACACCCAACCCCAAGTATTACAATTTAGCTTCATTCCCTTCAAGGTAACGAAACTATAAAACCCCCACCCAAACTGAGGGCAAGACTGGTGCTGTATCGGGGAGGGCAGCGGACATGTTATCTAAGCCCGGATAACCCGTTACTACAAAACCAACACATTAGGGCCCATTCACATTACGCAATCGGCGGCAAAATTCTGTGCGGAAGCGGGCAACTGTTTGAACAGAGAGGCACGGAGAGCGGAGGCGCATGAGCCATCCATAGTGTGAACGGGCTCTGCTGGTTATGTATTAAAAAGAATTTAAAGGGAACCGGTCAGAATGAAAATGCTATCGAATCTAAATCATTATTATCACTGATTTATAAAGCACAAACCACCCCCCATTACATGAAGAAAAATGGCCGACTGGTACATGGGGGGAGGGGAGCCTGCCCACCAGGCCTTACATAGGGAGAGAGGAGCCTGCCCGCCAGGTATTACATAGGGAGATAGGAGCCTGCCCCCCCGGTATTACATAGGGAGAGAGGAGCCTGCCCGCCAGGTATTACATAGGGGGAGAGGAGCCTGCCCGCCAGGTATTACATAGGGAGAGAGGAGCCTGCCCGCCAGGTATTACATAGGGAGAGAGGAGCCTGCCCGCCAGGTATTACATAGGGAGAGAGGAGCCTGCCCGCCAGGTATTACATAGGGAGAGAGGAGCCTGCCCGCCAGGTATTACATAGGGAGAGAGGAGCCTGCCCGCCAGGTATTACATAGGGAGAGAGGAGCCTGCCCGCCAGGTATTACATAGGGAGAGAGGAGCCTGCCCGCCAGGTATTACATAGGGAGAGAGGAGCCTGCACACCAGGTATTACATAGGGAGAGAGGAGCCTGCCCGCCAGGTATTACATAGGGAGAGAGGAGCCTGCCCGCCAGGTATTACATAGGGAGAGAGGAGCCTGCACACCAGGTATTACATAGGGAGAGAGGAGCCTGCCCGCCAGGTATTACATAGGGAGAGAGGAGCCTGCCCCCCAGGTATTACATAGGGAGAGAGGAGCCTGCCCGCCAGGTATTACATAGGGAGAGAGGAGCCTGCCCACCAGGTATTACATGGGGAGAGAGGACCCGGCCCGCCAGGTATTACATAGGGAGAGAGGAGCCTGCCCGCCAGGTATTACATAGGGAGAGGGGAGCCTAGCAGCCAGGTATTACATAGGGAGAGAGGAGCCTGCCCGCCAGGTATTACATAGGGAGAGAGGAGCCTGCCCGCCAGGTATTACATAGGGAGAGAGGAGCCTGCCCGCCAGGTATTACATAGGGAGAGAGGACCCTGCCCGCCAGGTATTACATAGGGAGAGAGGAGCCTGCCCGCCAGGTATTACATAGGGAGAGAGGAGCCTGCCCGCCAGGTATTACATAGGGAGAGAGGAGCCTACCCGCCAGGTATTACATAGGGAGAGAGGAGCCTGCCCGCCAGGTATTACATAGGGAGAGAGGAGCCTGCCCGCCAGGCCTTACATAGGGAGAGAGGACCCTGCCCGCCAGGTATTACATAGGGAGAGAGGACCCGGCCCGCGAGGTATTACATAGGGAGAGAGGAGCCTGCCCGCCAGGTATTACATAGGGAGAGAGGAGCCTGCCCACCAGGCATTACATAGGGAGAGAGGAGCCTGCCCGCCAGGTATTACATAGGGAGAGAGAAGCCTGCCCGCCAGGTATTACATAGAGAGAGAGGAGCCTGCCCGCCAGGTATTACATAGGGAGAGAGAAGCCTGTTCGCCACTAATACATGCTCACTGGACATGTGCCCCACCACCACTATGTGTGAACTCAACGTGTACCACACCACCACTACGTGTGAGCTTTGTTTACCTGGGAGAACTCGAGATCGGACTTCAATTGGCTGTTTCGTGCTGTATGAAGACAAATAGATAATAAAGCTTCAAAGAGTTTTCCAGCTGCAGACGCCCAGTCCTGAGCTTCCTCACTAGTCCAGGCCTCTGATGCCTCGTCTGTAGACTGAGCTGGTTGCTGAGACCCCCCCACAGAATCCTGGCTCTGGAGTGAAGCGTCCCCCCTCTCACGAGATTCCGTAACTTGGCGTTCGTTGGAGTGCGAGGACTTAAGGGTTCCAGCACTGAAATCATCAAAAGTGTGAAAGTTGTCGATCACCATATGAAGAAGTTTATAACACAAATCAAAGCCCCCAATCTTGTGGAACTGCTTCTGAAACACTGAACTTCTCAAGTAAAGCCAGTAAGACATAGACCAAATATCTGCTGCCCGCTGTATCTGCTGAGGTGGCGGCAAAGACAAGCTGTCAGTATTCAGCTTGGGTAACATGGTCAGTGGCTCACTTGCCGTGCTGTCATATCCGGACGTGTCTTCTGATTCATTCACCAATTCGAGATCAGACTCAGAATCTTTGCTCACACTCAAAAACGCCAAACAGACAAATAGATTTATTATGTTGATCTTCTGAGTGACTTCCTTTCTTTTCTTGGGACAGCTATCTTTCAGGAGGTCGTAGAGCTGACTTAACCTCTGGGAAACATTGATGCCTTCACGAGGCTTTACGAGATGACCAGAGAGTTGTGATGGCAGCGTGTCCGCCTCACTGCCGCCAACGTCCACACTAGTCTGCTGCTCTCCAAACAATATAAGCTTCTCAAACACCTTTAAACAAGAAAACCTTAATGGATCCAAATTGTGGAGCTCAGTTATTTGATTTATTCCATTTGAATTTAGGAAAGTTTCTCGAACGACCCTGTGGGGGAAGAAAGAAAGAATCCTTAACTTTTCTATTTAATTCGGAGTACAACGTTTCAATCCTTGACCAGACGACACCAAGCCGACACATTTTGTGGAATTTCTGCAAGTTCTGAGTTTTCCTGCCGACTAATGAGTGATAGTAAGGTAGCCGACCAAACCAGGACTGGTCGGACCAAAAGGGTTCCTGACTATGTTCTAAGCACGGAGGATCAAAGAACAAGCATAACCTAGAAACACAAGAACACTGTTACCCTCCGATTAAAACGTACTTGTCCCCTATCCACAGGATCGGGGATTGCAGGGGGTCCAACCTCCATGCCCCTGTTGATCTCCAAATCGGCCCTGGCTTCTTTGTTTCAAATACAGGTGCGGGTCGGCAAGAGACCCACAGTTCTATTAATTGGTCTATGAAGCCAATGGAAAGAGCAGAGCGCTCTCTCTCCGCTGCGAGTCGTGTGCTGTCATGAGTCGTGTGCAGTACCCGTGCCTCTAGTCAAAACAAAGAAGCCAGAAGCACAGAGGTCAGGCCCCCCACCAACTTGTCCCCTATTCTGTATCGTTTTTTGTAAATGGCCGTTTTGCCGCAACCTTAAAGGGTAGTAGTCTTCATGCGTATTTGAGGTTCTCCATGTTCTTTGATGTTCTTACCACATTGTGAGGAATCCTTCTGGTTCCACCGGTACTGGTGGCATCTGTGAGGCCTATTGATTTAGCACAACCCACATAGGGGAGTATGAATAGTACTTGACTAACAATACTACACCAGAAGGCACCCCTTATTTTCTCTTCTTAGCACTGATGACACAATCGGACCAAGCTGTCCCATAATGGTGCAACGGAAAGAAAGGAGGCAGATAAATAGCCAGGTAGAATCTGACAGAACATGAGAGCAAAACTAGTAGACCTAGTAAATCTGGGTTTATGTAATGGAAAAAAATATATCTCTCTCAAAGCAATACAGATGAAGCCTAAAGCCCCTTTCACATCACATGCCTACATGTTCCATGTATAGGCTATGCTCCCACCTCCATAACATATGGGGTTAAGGCGGCTATCCCGCCAAAAAAAGAACATAATTGTCTATTGAATGAGACAGCCACCTTCCTTCAATATGTTCCCAAAGTGATAACATACACTGATAACCTGCTGACGAAGCAATGCAGATGTATAAGTACTGGCCTTAGCTAGTGAATAGGTTCATTTTCCAAATGTATATGTCTCCACTCTGACCCAAAACACAGCAAACAACACTATTGAGTTAAAACACATATACTTTGAGAAAAGATCTCGAATATGGCCACTAGCTGACTACATCAAGGCTACTGAAGTCATTGGGGCCTAGTCTGTCATCGGAGCCAGATTGGGACTATAAACCGGCCAACCAGCTGAGTAAAGGCCCTATTCCACCAACAGATCTGACAGATTATCTGCCAAAGATTTGAAGCCAAACCCAGGAGTGGATTTGAAAATAGGAGAAATCCAGTCTTTCCTTTATGATCTGTTCTCTGTTTATACTCTGTTCCTGGGTTTGGCTTCAAATCTTTGGCAGATAATCTGTTGTCAGATCTGTTGGTGGAATAGGGCCTTACTCTCCACCCCCAGCAGTATGTAAACTACACCAACAAAAAAAGGCAAAAAACGTGGAACATAGAAACACCTAACCCTATGATCAGGGACAATGCTATCACACTGTCTTGTGCTATGCTCCCACAAGAGCGCTGAGGCCAGTGATGGGCACATATGGTCACCACAAGAGCGCTAAGGCCAGTGATGGGTACACATGGTCACCACAAGGGCACTGAGGCCAGAGATGGGTACATATGGTCACCACAAGAGCGCTAAGGCCAGTGATGGGTACACATGGTCACCACAAGAGCACTGAGGCCAGTGATGGGCACATATGGTCACCACAAGAGCGCTAAGGCCAGTGATGGGTACACATGGTCACCACAAGGGCACTGAGGCCAGTGATGGGTACATATGGTCACCACAAGAGCGCTGAGGCCAGTGATGGGCACATATGGTCACCACAAGGGCACTGAGGCCAGTGATGGGTACACATGGTCACCACAAGGGCACTGAGGCCAGTGATGGGTACATATGGTCACCACAAGAGCGCTGAGGCCAGTGATGGGTACATATGGTCACCACAAGAGCGCTAAGGCCAGTGATGGGTACACATGGTCACCACAAGAGCACTGAGGCCAGTGATGGGTACATATGGTCACCACAAGGGCACTGAGGCCAGTGATGGGTACATATGGTCACCACAAGAGCGCTGAGGCAAGTGATTGGTACAAATGGTCACCACAAGAGCGCTAAGGCCAGTGATGGGTACACATGGTCACAAGAGCACTGAGGCCAGTGATGGGTACATATGGTCACCACAAGGGCACTGAGGCCAGTGATGGGTACATATGGTCACCACAAGAGCGCTGAGGCCAGTGATGGGTACACATGGTCACCACAAGAGCGCTAAGGCCAGTGATGGGTACATATGATCACCACAAGAGCACTGAGGCCAGTGATGGGTACATATGGTCACCACAAAGGCAATGAGGCCAGTGATCGGTACATATGGTCACCACAAGGGCACTGAGGCCAGTGATGGGTACACATGGTCACCACAAGAGCACTAAGGCCAGTGATGGGTACACATGGTCACCACAAGAGCACTAAGGCCAGTGATGGGTACACATGGTCACCACAAGAGCACTGAGGCCAGTGATGGGTACAAATGGTCACCACAAGAGCGCTAAGGCCAGTGATGGGTACACATGGTCACCACAAGAGCGCTGAGGCCAGTGATGGGTACACATGGTCACCACAAGAGCGCTGAGGCCAGTGATGGGTACACATGGTCACCACAAGAGCGCTGAGGCCAGTGATGGGTACACATGGTCACCACAAGAGCGCTAAGGCCAGTGATGGGTACATATGGTCACCACAAGAGCACTGCGGCCAGTGATGGGTACACATGTTCACCACAAGAGCGCTGAGGCCAGTGATGGGTACATATGGTCACCACAAGGGCGCTGAGGCCAGTGATGGGTACACATGGTCACCACAAGAGCGCTGAGGCCAGTGATGGGTACATATGGTCACCACAAGGGCACTGAGGCCAGTGATGGGTACACATGGTCACCACAAGGGCGCTGAGGCCAGTGATGGGTACACATGGTCACCACAAGAGCACTGAGGCCAGTGATGGGTACACATGGTCACCACAAGGGCACTGTGGCCAGTGATGGGTACATATGATCTCCACTGGAGTGCTCAGAGAGTTTTTCCTATTTCTGATTTAGGTATTCAGTTTCTGTGAAAAGCCCTTAAAGTAATATTTCACAGTCTTCAACTTCTTGGGACAGGGATGGCAACAATAATAACACCCACTAACCTGGATGGTATAATAACACCCACTAACCTTGATGGTAACAACAACAACACCCACTATCCTGGATGGTAAGTACCAATAATAACACCCACTGACCTGGATTTCAGCAGTTCTGGTAAACTCTTTAAATAAACTTTCAGCACTTGAAGTAAATCTGCTTTCTGTTTGATGTCGGGTTGGTGAGGGAACATAGACGGGGCAGCAGGTTGCTGGCAGTGATGAACCATCGCCACGCCTCTCTGCAGGACTCCATTGAGCAGAAGGGTATACAACTTCCACTGTATGACAGCATTTCCTTCCTGAATCAGGTGGCAGATGTGACCAGCAATCTGCAGGCTCAGCTCCAAGTCCTGGCTAAATACAACCTCCTGGTAAGCTTCTAAGGAATCCCATTTCCACATCATGTCCTCCGAGCCTCTGCCTGGTAATACCCCTTGTAACCTGTAGGGGGCACTGCACACACCTGTTCCTGCAGCCGTCTCCTGTAACCCTGAGAAGTGATCGATGTCCATGGCACACATGTTACAGGAGGCTTGTTGTTTTAGGACACCAGATATTTTACCACCACCCAACTGATCCAACAAGAAAGCGGCCAGGATGCTCAGGATGTGCTGCTGCATGGGCTGAAACGCCGGGACCTTAAAAGCATAAAGAAGCGGTGTAATAACCGATAAGGGATCCATACAACAACAAATGCCAGCATTCTGGACTCCGAGGAGGATCTGCAGGCAGATGGGAGTGGTGGAGATGGAGTGGAGCAGGCGCAGGCAGTGGTGGAGACACACCGCTATACAACAGCTTCTCTCCGGATACTCCGCCTCCCCACCGACGTTCTCATTCTTAAACAGAGAAATGGGAAGACCTGAGAGATCTCTGTGATGGTGCATGAAGTGGGAGAAGTCACATCTGCGATGTCTTTTCCTTGTGCACATGGACTGATGAAGCTGTTCAGATTTGACTTTTTTTATTAAACCGACTATTTTTAAGACATGACTAATAAGGATGATGAGGTGGTCAGCTGCCTGCGACTGCAGATCCTCACACTGGAGGCCTAAGGATTCCATCTGAAGGACGGCGTTCTCAAAGAGGACAAAGCCACCGTTCTGGATGAAGTCGTGCACAAGTTCTATACAATGACTGAAGTAGAGAGGGTTGGGGGCCGCACACCTAAGACACGAGAGAAGAATCTGGAAAACACTTTCAAGGAGATCTGGAATGAGAAAAGCTCCATGCCGACAGCGACACAAATCGGCCACCGAATCCTGGGCAGAATCAAACTTTTTGAGTTTTAAAGATGTTCTTAACAAGTCATTCAGGTTTTTCCTCAGATTATCGGGCATAGCGTCCTTGTGGCTGATGTCGGCAGACACAAGCCGTAACACTGTATGTAAAAGCATCCGCTGCACTAATGCCACCGCCTCATCACTCCACCCTCTCCCCAACGCTGCCGGACCAGGACCGGAATAGCTGCCCACTTCTGACATGAACTCGATTAACGCTGGAATGATGCAAACCGAGAGGGAAGAACTATGATTCAGCAGGATATCCAGTCTGCAAACCTTCTCAAGTAAAGAGAGCAAGATGTGACCGAGATGAAAGGGTGAAGCCTCCCCATGGGACACGGAGGTCACTGCCTCCCCATGGGACACGGAGGTCACTGCCTCCCCATGGGACACGGAGGTCACTGCCTCCCCATGGGACACGGAGGTCACTGCCTCCCCATGGGACACGGAGGTCACTGCCTCCCCATGGGACACGGAGGTCACTGCCTCCCCATGGGACACGGAGGTCACTGCCTCCCCATGGGACACGGAGGTCACTGCCTCCCCATGGGACACGGAGGTCACTGCCTCCCCATGGGACACGGAGGTCACTGCCTCCCCATGGGACACGGAGGTCACTGCCTCCCCATGGGACACGGAGGTCACTGCCTCCCCATGGGACACGGAGGTCACTGCCTCCCCATGGGACACGGAAGTCACTGCCTCCCCATGGGACACGGAGGTCACTGCCTCCCCATGGGACACGGAGGTCACTGCCTCCCCATGGGACACGGAGGACACTGCTTCCCGATGGGACACGGAGGTCATTGGATCTGGAATATTTAGAGCTGTTGGTTTTCCGAGCAGTTTTCTCTGCTTCATGGAGGACAACTGATCTTGTATACTCGTCTCAGAATCTGATGAGGACGACGACTTCCAGTTCTCCTTCACTGAATGGCGACACATACTTTTGGTCTGACGTCTTGTTTTATGTAGGAAGTCAGAAGGAGAGGTTCCTTCCATATCCAACCTTCTATGATGGAGCGGTAACGTGCTGCCAGCAGGGAACGCTTCCAGCCCAGTGGGAAAAAGGCCAAATGCTGAAAAATAAAAACATGAGTAGATTTAGCACAAAGTGTATTCAACGTTTAATGCACAAATACATGATAGATTATCCATAATACACAGCCCCAGATTATCCATAATACACAGCCCCGGATTATCCATAATACACAGCCCCGGATTATCCATAATACACAGCCCCAGATTATCCATAATACACAGCCCCAGATTATCCATAATACACAGCCCCAGATTATCCATAATACACAGCCCCAGATTATCCATAATACACAGCCCCAGATTATCCATAATACACAGCCCCAGATTATCCATAATACACAGCCCCAGATTATCCATAATACACAGCAGATTATCCATAATACACAGCCCCAGATTATCCATAATACACAGCCCCAGATTATCCATAATACACAGCCCCAGATTATCCATAATACACAGCCCCAGATTATCCATAATACACAGCCCCAGATTATCCATAATACACAGCCCCAGATTATCCATAATACACAGCCCCAGATTATCCATAATACATAGCAGATTATCCATAATACACAGCCCCAGATTATCCATAATACACAGCCCCAGATTATCCATAATACACAGCCCCAGATTATCCATAATACATAGCAGATTATCCATAATACACAGCCCCAGATTATCCATAATACACAGCCCCAGATTATCCATAATACACAGCCCCGGATTATCCATAATACACAGCCCCAGATTATCCATAATACACAGCCCCCAATTATCCATAATACACAGCCCCGGATTATCCATAATACACAGCCCCAGATTATCCATAATACACAGCCCCCAATTATCCATAATACACAGCCCCGGATTATCCATAATACACAGCCCCAGATTATCCATAATACACAGCCCCAGATTATCCATAATACACAGCAGATTATCCATAATACACAGCCCCAGATTATCCATAATACACAGCCCCAGATTATCCATAATACACAGCCCCAGATTATCCATAATACACAGCCCCAGATTATCCATAATACACAGCCCCAGATTATCCATAATACACAGCCCCCAATTATCCATAATACATAGCAGATTATCCATAATACACAGCCCCCAATTATCCATAATACACAGCCCCCAATTATCCATAATACATAGCAGATTATCCATAATACACAGCCCCCAATTATCCATAATACACAGCAGATTATCCATAATACACAGCCCCAGATTATCCATAATACACAGCCCCAGATTATCCATAATACACAGCCCCAGATTATCCATAATACACAGCCCCAGATTATCCATAATACATAGCAGATTATCCATAATACACAGCCCCCAATTATCCATAATACATAGCAGATTATCCATAATACACAGCCCCCAATTATCCATAATACACAGCAGATTATCCATAATACACAGCCCCAGATTATCCATAATACATAGCAGATTATCCATAATACACAGCCCCAGATTATCCATAATACACAGCCCCAGATTATCCATAATACATAGCAGATTATCCATAATACATAAAGGTCTCCTTTCTGCACCATCTTCCAGTGTCACCCGCCATGGCTGCCCCCTTTCTCCCCTCATCTTCTTACTGAGCCCTGAGCCCTTCCTCCGCCATGTCTGGTGTCTGTGTAGGGAGTAAGGAGCATGTGGTTGCGGCCTATGAGGATGACCATTTCACCCGACCTCTCATCCATCATCCTCATTTACTTTCAGAACGTGTTACACACCGAGCTTTATCCAACTAAAAAACCTCCAGAAGTCAAAAGCCTTTCGCATATGGCTATGCCCTGCTGCCGTCCCTTGCTGCCGTCATCGTCCCCAGCCACCATTGCCCCGTCGCCGTCCCCTACTGTGGCCGTGGCGCTTGAATCTTCCTTCCCCTTCTGGTGGGCTCAGATATCTCTATCTTACCTCTAACACCTCAGCCGTGTTCAGGACAAATTACCCCCCCCCCCATGCCCATAGAGGCGGATTAAGAGCCCTATTCCACTAGACAATTATCGTTCAGATTATCGTTAAATCATTTGAATCTAAACGATAATCGTTCGGTTGAAATGCAGTTAACGATTAACGACCGAACGAGAAATCGTTGATCGCTTTATAAGACCTGGACCTATTTTTATCGTTGCTCGTTTGCAAAATGTTCGCAAATCATTTGAATAAGACGTCGTTCGCAGGAGATACGAACGCAATAGTGAAGAAAAAACAATTGCAAATACGATCATAAGTAACGATTATCGTTCCATGAAAATGAGTGAACGTTTTCAGGTCTTTTGCAATAGCGGTCGTTTGAGATCGTTAACGTTTATGCGAACGATAATCGTCCAGTGGAATAGGGCCCTTACTGCGGTGGCAGAGGGGCACGTTCACCTGGTTCGGCCTTTGTGCCATCTTCAGGATGAAGGTTCTCCCCAGGATACTCTTATTTTACTACAGACCTTATCGACTAGTGAGCCCTTATCCTATTTACGGAAAATCTCCTCTCTGCTCCCGAAATTTATTTGGGCTCACAAGTGACCTTGTCTGGCCAAGTCAACGCTATATCGCCCCAGAGCCAGTGGTGGGGTGGACCCCTCTAACCTCTAGCAGTATTGGGCTGCAGCACATCTTACCAGGGTTCTGGACGGGCACAGACGCCCTGACTAAACTCCAGGTGGAATTGGCCCTTTACTCGTGGCCCCCTGGTTCTCCTCCGTGCTGGTACTCACCCTCCCCCAGCCCCCACACTCAAACGCAAAGACTTTAGGATTTATTCAGGCTCTCGATTATGGATCTGGACCTCCCAGATCTGTTCCATAGGGTTCTAGGTGGCTTTACACCAATCACTTCCTTCTCTCCTAACCCAATGATCTAGCTGCCCCCCCATGGGTGTTTTTTCCCTTCTCTCTCCCCGCTCTCCCTCTTCTCTTTTTAGTCCTTGGCTCTTCATCCCTTGGGGTTTGGGCGGTTGTCGCCCTTGGTTTATCATCATTGTCAGCTTTCAGGGTTCTGCGTGCCTTTTCCTTATGCCGTGTGTTCATGGTAGTTTTGCGCTCGGCAACGAAACGCTTGTTGGATTGTTTTATTAGGTTTGAAAATAATAAATTCAGAATTAAAAAAAATAATTTACAATAATTGCGCCGCATCCACGATAACCCGAATAAAATCATCATCACTTATCCAGCACAATAAAAAACGCCAGGATTTAAGTATTTTATCGGCCGCCCAGAAAATGGAAAAAAATAAAAATAAAATAAAATGGTATCACTGAAAAGGAGAACTTGTTCCACAAAAACTAAGCCCTCCTGCGGCTACGACACTGGAAAAATAGAAAGCATACGCCGATCGGGAGGCGGCCATGGAAAAACACAAAAAAAACACACTGTAATTTAGACCCAGAACTGTGGTGCAAATGACAACTCATGGACTGGGTTCCTGACAACCACTCTGCTACTATAAGGAGGGGTGCTCTATACACCCCTCCTTACTGTACAGCCCCAGAGGGTTAGTAGTGATGCTAATGCATCACTAATTAACCCCTTACACTCCATGGAACGGATGTACTGCAACTGACCCACAGAGCATACCGGCTCCACATTATAGGTGGTGAAATACATGACCTCTAGTGTGGAGTCAGTCTGCGACCTACACGCCACTCTTTCAGCGTAAGCTTAAGTAGGCATGATCAGTGTATGTCGGGGAAAAGTGGCATAAATTGTTAATAAATCTCCCTCACAGTATATACCTATATATATTAGCAGTGGAGGAGTACAGATACAGTACACATACCTATGTATATTCAGGGGAGGAGTACAGCTACAGTACACATATCTATATATTAGCGGTAGTGGAGTACAGATACAGTACACATACCTATATATATTAGCAGTGGTGGAGTACAGATACAGTACACATACCTATATATATTAGCAGTGGTGGAGTACAGATACAGTACACATACCTATATATATTAGCAGTGGTGGAGTACAGATACAGTACACATACCTATATATATTAGCAGTGGTGGAGTACAGATACAGTACACATACCTATATATATTAGCAGTGGTACGGTGAGTAAAGATACAGTGTGTGTATATATTTTTTTTATTAATTAGAGGGTCAGGCTGGAGTACATATACAGTATAAATACACACACATTATATATAAATTATATATATACATATATATATATATATATATATATATATATATATATATATACACACACACACACACACACACACACACATATACATACACTAGGGCAGAACAGCCAATCACAGCTCAGCTTTACCCAATGACTGCTTCTGTTATACAGAGGGATTATCGCCAGCGACCATTGTTAGATGTACTACAGTTAACCCCACGATGGACAAGCCACCATTAGATTGTGGCCGATTGTGTCAGAAATCATTGTCTTTTGCTGATAATTCGCTAATCCGTTCATTTAAACGGTAACTCCAGGTAAAGGTTAAAAAAAAATATAACTTCTGCAGAAGCATATAGCAATACTTACCTATCTATCCCAGTTTTCAAACTACCAAAAATCCATTTGTTTGAGCACTTCCTGGTTGGGCACTTAGACACAGTACTACAGGTTCCAGAATGCATTGCTTTCCCGCAGCTGTTCATCGCAATCCCCCACCCTGCCAATTCCCCGCCCAAAGCTACTGCAGAACATCTAGGCTGTGTTCACACATTGCAGTTTTATTGTGTTACTGAATTATTTGCAGGACTTTACCATTTCATTGTGGTCCCACCTGCACAGCACACAGTTACTACCTGTAACACCACACAGCACGCTGTATTCTCTACCTGTAACACCACACAGCACGCTGTATTCTCTACCTGTAACACCACACAGCACACTGTATTCTCTACCTGTAACACCACACAGCTCTGTATTCTCTACCTGTAACACCACACAGCACACTGTATTCTCTACCTGTAACACCACACAGCACACTGTATTCTCTACCTGTAACACCACACAGCACTGTATTCTCTACCTGTAACACCACACAGCGCGCTGTATTCTCTACCTGTAACACCACACAGCACTGTATTCTCTACCTGTAACACCACACAGCACACTGTATTCTCTACCTGTAACACCACACAGCACTGTATTCTCTACCTGTAACACCACACAGCACACTGTATTCTCTACCTGTAACACCACACAGCGCTGTATTCTCTACCTGTAACACCACACAGCACTGTATTCTCTACCTGTAACACCACACAGCACACTGTATTCTCTACCTGTAACACCACACAGCACGCTGTATTCTCTATCTGTAACACCACACAGCACCCTGTATTCTCTACCTGTAACACCACACAGCATGCTGTATTCTCTACCTGTAACATCACACAGCACTGTATTCTCTACCTGTAACACCACACAGCGCTGTATTCTCTACCTGTAACACCACACAACACTGTATTATCTATCTGTAACACCACACAGCACACTGTATTCTCTACCTGTAACACCACACAGCACGCTGTATTCTCTACCTGTAACACCACACAGCACTGTATTCTCTACCTGTAACACCACACAGCACTGTATTCTGTACCTGTAACACCACACAGCACGCTGTATTCTCTATCTGTAACACCACACAGCATGCTGTATTCTCTACCTGTAACACCACACAGCACTGTATTCTCTACCTGTAACACCACACAGCACGCTGTATTCTCTACCTGTAACACCACACAGCACTGTATTCTCTACCTGTAACACCACACAGCACACTGTATTCTCTACCTGTAACACCACACAGCATGCTGTATTCTCTACCTGTAACATCACACAGCACTGTATTCTCTACCTGTAACACCACACAGCACTGTATTCTCTACCTGTAACACCACACAGCGCTGTATTCTCTACCTGTAACACCACACAACACTGTATTATCTATCTGTAACACCACACAGCACACTGTATTCTCTACCTGTAACACCACACAGCACGCTGTATTCTCTACCTGTAACACCACACAGCACTGTATTCTCTACCTGTAACACCACACAGCACTGTATTCTGTACCTGTAACACCACACAGCACGCTGTATTCTCTATCTGTAACACCACACAGCACACTGTATTCTCTACCTGTAACACCACACAGCACGCTGTATTCTCTACCTGTAACACTACACAGCACTGTATTCTCTACCTGTAACACCACACAGCACTGTATTCTCTACCTGTAACACCACATAGCACGCTGTATTCTCTACCTGTAACACCACACAGCACGCTGTATTCTCTACCTGTAACACCACACAGCACGCTGTATTCTCTACCTGTAACACCACACAGCACGCTGTATTCTCTACCTGTAACACCACACAGCACTGTATTCTCTATCTGTAACACCACACAGCACGCTGTATTCTCTACCTGTAACACCACACAGCACGCTGTATTCTCTATCTGTAACACCACACAGCACGCTGTATTCTCTACCTGTAACACCACACAGCACACTGTATTCTCTACCTGTAACACCACACAGCACACTGTATTCTCTACCTGTAACACCACACAGCACTGTATCCTCTACCTGTAACACCGCACAGCACGCTGTATTCTCTACCTGTAACACCACACAGCACTGTATTCTCTACCTGTAACACCACACAGCACGCTGTATTCACTACCTGTAACACCACACAGCACCCTGTATTCTCTACCTGTAACACCACACAGCACGCTGTATTCTCTACCTGTAACACCACACAGCACGCTGTATTCTCTACCTGTAACACCACACAGCACTGTATTCTCTACCTGTAACACCACACAGCACGCTGTATTCTCTACCTGTAACACCACACAGCACGCTGTATTCTCTACCTGTAACACCACACTGTATTCTCTACCTGTAACACCACACAGCGCGCTGTATTCTCTACCTGTAACACCACACAGCGCTGTATTCTCTACCTGTAACACCACACAGCACTGTATTCTCTACCTGTAACACCACACAGCACACTGTATTCTCTACCTGTAACACCACACAGCACGCTGTATTCTCTACCTGTAACACCACACAGCACGCTGTATTCTCTACCTGTAACACCACACAGCACACTGTATTCTCTACCTGTAACACCACACAGCACACTGTATTCTCTACCTGTAACACCACACATCGCTGTATTCTCTCCCTGTAACACCACACAGCACGCTGTATTCTCTACCTGTAACACCACACAGCACGCTGTATTCTCTACCTGTAACACCACACAGCACGCTGTATTCTCTACCTGTAACACCACACAGCACTGTATTCTCTACCTGTAACACCACACATCGCTGTATTCTCTACCTGTAACACCACACAGCACGCTGTATTCTCTACCTGTAACACCACACAGCACGCTGTATTCTCTACCTGTAACACCACACAGCACTGTATTCTCTACCTGTAACACCACACATCGCTGTATTCTCTACCTGTAACACCACACAGCACGCTGTATTCTCTACCTGTAACACCACACAGCACGCTGCATTCTCTACCTGTAACACCACACAGCACGCTGTATTCTCTACCTGTAACACCACACATCGCTGTATTCTCTCCCTGTAACACCACACAGCACGCTGTATTCTCTACCTGTAACACCACACAGCACGCTGTATTCTCTACCTGTAACACCACACAGCACTGTATTCTCTACCTGTAATACCACACAGCACGCTGTATTCTCTGCCTGTAACACCACACAGCACTGTATTCTCTACCTGTAACACCACACAGCACACTGTATTCTCTACCTATAACATCACACAGCACACTGTATTCTCTACCTGTAACATCACACAGCACTGTATTCTCTACCTGTAACACCACACAGCACACTGTATTCTCTACCTGTAACACCACACAGCACTGTATTCTCTACCTGTAACATCACACAGCACACTGTATTCTCTACCTGTAACACCACACAGCACTGTATTCTCTACCTGTAACACCACACAGCACACTGTATTCTCTACCTGTAACACCACACAGCACTGTATTCTCTACCTGTAACACCACACAGCACTGTATTCTCTACCTGTAACACCACACAGCACGCTGTATTCTCTACCTGTAACACCACACAGCACCCTGTATTCTCTACCTGTAACACCACACAGCACCCTGTATTCTCTACCTGTAACACCACACAGCACTGTATTCTCTACCTGTAACACCACACAGCACTGTATTCTCTACCTGTAACACCACACAGCACTGTATTCTCTACCTGTAACACCACACAGCGCTGTATTCTCTACCTGTAACTACACACAGCACGCTGTATTCTCTACCTGTAACACCACACAGCACTGTATTCTCTACCTGTAACACCGCACAGCACGCTGTATTCTCTACCTGTAACACCACACAGCACGCTGTATTCTCTACCTGTAACACCACACAGCACTGTATTCTCTACCTGTAACACCACACAGCACGCTGTATTCTCTACCTGTAACACCACACAGCGCGCTGTATTCTCTACCTGTAACATCACACAGCACTGTATTCTCTACCTGTAACATCACACAGCACTGTATTCTCTACCTGTAACACCACACAGCACTGTATTCTCTACCTGTAACACCACACAGCACGCTGTATTCACTACCTGTAACACCACATAGCACACTGTATTCTCTACCTGTAACACCACACAGCACACTGTATTCTCTACCTGTAACACCACACAGCACGCTGTATTCTCTACCTGTAACACCACACAGCACACTGTATTCTCTACCTGTAACACCACACAGCACGCTGTATTCTCTACCTGTAACACCACACTGTATTCTCTACCTGTAACACCACACATCGCTGTATTCTCTCCCTGTAACATCACACAGCACACTGTATTCTCTACCTGTAACACCACACAGCACGCTGTATTCTCTACCTGTAACACCACACAGCACGCTGTATTCTCTACCTGTAACACCACACAGCACGCTGTATTCTCTACCTGTAACACCACACAGCACGCTGTATTCTCTACCTGTAACACCACACATCGCTGTATTCTCTACCTGTAACACCACACAGCACGCTGTATTCTCTACCTGTAACACCACACAGCACACTGTATTCTCTACCTGTAACACCACACAGCACGCTGTATTCTCTACCTGTAACACCACATAGCCCTGTATTCTCTACCTGTAACACCACACAGCACTGTATTCTACCTGTAACACCACACATCGCTGTATTCTCTACCTGTAACACCACACAGCACTGTATTCTACCTGTAACACCACACATCGCTGTATTCTCTACCTGTAACACCACACAGCACTGTATTCCCTACCTGTAACACCACACAGCACGCTGTATTCTCTACCTGTAACACACAGCGCTGTATTCTCTACCTGTAACACCACACAGCACGCTGTATTCTCTACCTGTAACACCACACAGCACACTGTATTCTCTACCTGTAACACCACACAGCACACTGTATTCTCTACCTGTAACACCACACAGCGCTGTATTCTCTACCTGTAACACCACACAGCACACTGTATTCTCTACCTGTAACACCACACAGCACACTGTATTCTCTACCTGTAACACCACACAGCACTGTATTCTCTACCTGTAACACCACACAACACTGTATTCTCTACCTGTAACACCACACAGCACTGTATTCTCTACCTGTAACACCACACAGCACTGTATTCTCTACCTGTAACACCACACAGAACACTGTATTCTCTACCTGTAACACCACACAGCACACTGTATTCTCTACCTGTAACACCACACAGCACTGTATTCTCTACCTGTAACACCACACAGCACGCTGTATTCTCTACCTGTAACACCACACAGCACTGTATTCTCTACCTGTAACACCACACAGCACGCTGTATTCTCTACCTGTAACACCACACAGCACGCTGTAGTCTCTACCTGTAACACCACACAGCACTGTATTCTCTACCTGTAACACCACACAGCACTGTATTCTCTACCTGTAACACCACACAGCACTGTATTCTCTACCTGTAACACCACACAGCACTGTATTCTCTACCTGTAACACCACACAGCACGCTGTATTCTCTACCTGTAACACCACACAGCACGCTGTATTCTCTACCTGTAACACCACACAGCACTGTATTCTCTACCTGTAACACCACACAGCACACTGTATTCTCTACCTGTAACACCACACAGCACGCTGTATTCTCTACCTGTAACACCACACAGCACGCTGTATTCTCTACCTGTAATACCACACAGCACGCTGTATTCTCTACCTGTAACACCACACAGCACGCTGTATTCTCTACCTGTAACACCACACAGCACGCTGTATTCTCTACCTGTAACACCACACAGCACGCTGTATTCTCTACCTGTAACACTACACAGCGCTGTATTCTCTACCTGTAACACCACACAGCACGCTGTATTCTCTACCTGTAACACCACACAGCACTGTATTCTCTACCTGTAACACCACACAGCACGCTGTATTCTCTACCTGTAACACCACACAGCACTGTATTCTCTACCTGTAATACCACACAGCACTGTATTCTCTACCTGTAACACCACACAGCACGCTGTATTCTCTACCTGTAACACCACACAGCACTGTATTCTCTACCTGTAACACCACACAGCACACTGTATTCTCTACCTGTAACACCACACAGCACTGTATTCTCTACCTGTAACATCACACAGCACGCTGTATTCTCTACCTGTAACACCACACAGCACTGTATTCTCTACCTGTAACACCACACAGCACACTGTATTCTCCACCTGTAACACCACACAGCACACTGTATTCTCTACCTGTAACACCACACAGCGCTGTATTCTCTACCTGTAACACCACACAGCACACTGTATTCTCTACCTGTAACACCACACAGCGCTGTATTCTCTACCTGTAACACCACACAGCACTGTATTCTCTACCTGTAACATCACACAGCACGCTGTATTCTCTACCTGTAACACCACACAGCACTGTATTCTCTACCTGTAACACCACACAGCACGCTGTATTCTCTACCTGTAACACCACACAGCACACTGTATTCTCTACCTGTAACACCACACAGCACACTGTATTCTCTACCTGTAACACCACACAGCGCGCTGTATTCTCTACCTGTAACACCACACAGCACGCTGTATTCTCTACCTGTAACACCACACAGCACACTGTATTCTCTACCTGTAACACCACACAGCACGCTGTATTCTCTACCTGTAACACCACACAGCACACTGTATTCTCTACCTGTAACAGCACGCTGTATTCTCTACCTGTAACACCACACAGCACTGTATTCTCTACCTGTAACACCACACAGCACGCTGTATTCTCTACCTGTAACACCACACAGCGCTGTATTCTCTACCTGTAACACCACACAGCACTGTATTCTCTACCTGTAACACCACACAGCGCTGTATTCTCTACCTGTAACACCACACAGCACTGTATTCTCTACCTGTAACACCACACAGCACGCTGTATTCTCTACCTGTAACAGCACACTGTATTCTCTTCCTGTAACACCACACAGCACTGTATTCTCTACCTGTAACACCACACAGCACGCTGTATTCTCCACCTGTAACACCACACAGCACGCTGTATTCTCTACCTGTAACACAACACAGCACACTGTATTCTCTACCTGTAACAGCACACAGCACTGTATTCTCTACCTGTAACACCACACAGCACGCTGTATTCTCTACCTTTAACAACACACAGCACTGTATTCTCTACCTGTAACACCACACAGCACACTGTATTCTCTACCTGTAACACCACACAGCACTGTATTCTCTACCTGTAACACCACACAGCACTGTATTCTCTACCTGTAACACCACACAGCACGCTGTATTCTCTACCTGTAACACCACACAGCACACTGTATTCTCTACCTGTAACACCACACAGCACGCTGTATTCTCTACCTGTAACACCACACAGCACGCTGTATTCTCTACCTGTAACACCACACAGCACGCTGTATTCTCTACCTGTAACACCACACAGCACTGTATTCTCTACCTGTAACACCACACAGCGCTGTATTCTCTACCTGTAACTACACACAGCACGCTGTATTCTCTACCTGTAACACCACACAGCACTGTATTCTCTACCTGTAACACCGCACAGCACGCTGTATTCTCTACCTGTAACACCACACAGCACGCTGTATTCTCTACCTGTAACACCACACAGCACTGTATTCTCTACCTGTAACACCACACAGCACGCTGTATTCTCTACCTGTAACACCACACAGCGCGCTGTATTCTCTACCTGTAACACCACACAGCACGCTGTGTTCTCTACCTGTAACATCACACAGCACTGTATTCTCTACCTGTAACATCACACAGCACTGTATTCTCTACCTGTAACACCACACAGCACTGTATTCTCTACCTGTAACACCACACAGCACGCTGTATTCACTACCTGTAACACCACATAGCACGCTGTATTCTCTACCTGTAACACCACACAGCACTGTATTCTCTACCTGTAACACCACACAGCACGCTGTATTCTCTACCTGTAACACCACACAGCACGCTGTATTCACTACCTGTAACACCACACAGCACCCTGTATTCTCTACCTGTAACACCACACTGTATTCTCTACCTGTAACACCACACATCGCTGTATTCTCTCCCTGTAACATCACACAGCACACTGTATTCTCTACCTGTAACACCACACAGCACGCTGTATTCTCTACCTGTAACACCACACAGCACGCTGTATTCTCTACCTGTAACACCACACAGCACGCTGTATTCTCTACCTGTAACACCACACAGCACGCTGTATTCTCTACCTGTAACACCACACATCGCTGTATTCTCTACCTGTAACACCACACAGCACGCTGTATTCTCTACCTGTAACACCACACAGCACGCTGTATTCTCTACCTGTAACACCACATAGCCCTGTATTCTCTACCTGTAACACCACACAGCACTGTATTCTACCTGTAACACCACACATCGCTGTATTCTCTACCTGTAACACCACACAGCACTGTATTCTACCTGTAACACCACACATCGCTGTATTCTCTACCTGTAACACCACACAGCACTGTATTCCCTACCTGTAACACCACACAGCACGCTGTATTCTCTACCTGTAACACACAGCGCTGTATTCTCTACCTGTAACACCACACAGCACGCTGTATTCTCTACCTGTAACACCACACAGCACACTGTATTCTCTACCTGTAACACCACACAGCACACTGTATTCTCTACCTGTAACACCACACAGCGCTGTATTCTCTACCTGTAACACCACACAGCACACTGTATTCTCTACCTGTAACACCACACAGCACACTGTATTCTCTACCTGTAACACCACACAGCACTGTATTCTCTACCTGTAACACCACACAACACTGTATTCTCTACCTGTAACACCACACAGCACTGTATTCTCTACCTGTAACACCACACAGCACTGTATTCTCTACCTGTAACACCACACAGAACACTGTATTCTCTACCTGTAACACCACACAGCACACTGTATTCTCTACCTGTAACACCACACAGCACTGTATTCTCTACCTGTAACACCACACAGCACGCTGTATTCTCTACCTGTAACACCACACAGCACTGTATTCTCTACCTGTAACACCACACAGCACGCTGTATTCTCTACCTGTAACACCACACAGCACGCTGTATTCTCTACCTGTAACACCACACAGCACTGTATTCTCTACCTGTAACACCACACAGCACTGTATTCTCTACCTGTAACACCACACAGCACTGTATTCTCTACCTGTAACACCACACAGCACTGTATTCTCTACCTGTAACACCACACAGCACGCTGTATTCTCTACCTGTAACACCACACAGCACGCTGTATTCTCTACCTGTAACACCACACAGCACTGTATTCTCTACCTGTAACACCACACAGCACACTGTATTCTCTACCTGTAACACCACACAGCACGCTGTATTCTCTACCTGTAACACCACACAGCACGCTGTATTCTCTACCTGTAATACCACACAGCACGCTGTATTCTCTACCTGTAACACCACACAGCACGCTGTATTCTCTACCTGTAACACCACACAGCACGCTGTATTCTCTACCTGTAACACCACACAGCACGCTGTATTCTCTACCTGTAACACTACACAGCGCTGTATTCTCTACCTGTAACACCACACAGCACGCTGTATTCTCTACCTGTAACACCACACAGCACTGTATTCTCTACCTGTAACACCACACAGCACGCTGTATTCTCTACCTGTAACACCACACAGCACTGTATTCTCTACCTGTAATACCACACAGCACTGTATTCTCTACCTGTAACACCACACAGCACGCTGTATTCTCTACCTGTAACACCACACAGCACTGTATTCTCTACCTGTAACACCACACAGCACACTGTATTCTCTACCTGTAACACCACACAGCACTGTATTCTCTACCTGTAACATCACACAGCACGCTGTATTCTCTACCTGTAACACCACACAGCACTGTATTCTCTACCTGTAACACCACACAGCACACTGTATTCTCCACCTGTAACACCACACAGCACACTGTATTCTCTACCTGTAACACCACACAGCGCTGTATTCTCTACCTGTAACACCACACAGCACACTGTATTCTCTACCTGTAACACCACACAGCGCTGTATTCTCTACCTGTAACACCACACAGCACTGTATTCTCTACCTGTAACATCACACAGCACGCTGTATTCTCTACCTGTAACACCACACAGCACTGTATTCTCTACCTGTAACACCACACAGCACGCTGTATTCTCTACCTGTAACACCACACAGCACACTGTATTCTCTACCTGTAACACCACACAGCACACTGTATTCTCTACCTGTAACACCACACAGCGCGCTGTATTCTCTACCTGTAACACCACACAGCACGCTGTATTCTCTACCTGTAACACCACACAGCACACTGTATTCTCTACCTGTAACACCACACAGCACGCTGTATTCTCTACCTGTAACACCACACAGCGCTGTATTCTCTACCTGTAACACCACACAGCGCTGTATTCTCTATCTGTAACACCACATAGCACTGTATTCTCTTCCTGTAACACCACACAGCACGCTGTATTCTCTACCTGTAACACCACACAGCACGCTGTATTCTCTACCTGTAACACTACACAGCACTGTATTCTCTACCTGTAACACCACACAGCATGCTGTATTCTCTACCTGTAACACCACACAGCACTGTATTCTCTACCTGTAACACCACACAGCACGCTGTATTCTCTACCTGTAACACCACACAGCACACTGTATTCTCTACCTGTAACAGCACGCTGTATTCTCTACCTGTAACACCACACAGCACTGTATTCTCTACCTGTAACACCACACAGCACGCTGTATTCTCTACCTGTAACACCACACAGCGCTGTATTCTCTACCTGTAACACCACACAGCACTGTATTCTCTACCTGTAACACCACACAGCGCTGTATTCTCTACCTGTAACACCACACAGCACTGTATTCTCTACCTGTAACACCACACAGCACACTGTATTCTCTACCTGTAACAGCACGCTGTATTCTCTACCTGTAACACCACACAGCACTGTATTCTCTACCTGTAACACCACACAGCACGCTGTATTCTCCACCTGTAACACCACACAGCACGCTGTATTCTCTACCTGTAACACCACACAGCACACTGTATTCTCTACCTGTAACACCACACAGCACGCTGTATTCTCTACCTGTAACACCACACAGCACGCTGTATTCTCTACCTTTAACACCACACAGCACTGTATTCTCTACCTGTAACACCACACAGCACACTGTATTCTCTACCTGTAACACCACACAGCACTGTATTCTCTACCTGTAACACCACACAGCACTGTATTCTCTACCTGTAACACCACACAGCACGCTGTATTCTCTACCTGTAACACCACACAGCACACTGTATTCTCTACCTGTAACACCACACAGCACGCTGTATTCTCTACCTGTAACACCACACAGCACGCTGTATTCTCTACCTGTAACACCACACAGCACGCTGTATTCTCTACCTGTAACACCACACAGCACTGTATTCTCTACCTGTAACACCACACAGCACACTGTATTCTCTACCTGTAACACCACACAGCACTGTATTCTCTACCTGTAACACCACACAGCACTGTATTCTCTACCTGTAACACCACACAGCACGCTGTATTCTGTACCTGTAACACCACACAGCACTGTATTCTCTACCTGTAACACCACACAGCACTGTATTCTCTACCTGTAACACCACACAGCACGCTGTATTCTCTACCTGTAACACCACACAGCACTGTATTCTCTACCTGTAACACCACATAGCAGGCTGTATTCTCTACCTGTAACACCACACAGCACTGTATTCTCTACCTGTAACACCACATAGCACGCTGTATTCTCTACCTGTAACACCACACAGCACTGTATTCTCTACCTGTAACATCACACAGCACGCTGTATTCTCTACCTGTAACACCACACAGCACTGTATTCTCTACCTGTAACACCACACAGCACACTGTATTCTCTACCTGTAACACCACACAGCACGCTGTATTCTCTACCTGTAACACCACACAGCGCGCTGTATTCTCTACCTGTAACACCACACAGCGCGCTGTATTCTCTACCTGTAACACCACACTGTATTCTCTACCTGTAACACCACACAGCAATGTATTCTCTACCTGTAACACCACACAGCACGCTGTATTCTCTACCTGTAACACCACACTGTATTCTCTACCTGTAACACCACACAGCACTGTATTCTCTACCTGTAACATCACACAGCACACTGTATTCTCTACCTGTAACACCGCACAGCACGCTGTATTCTCTACCTGTAACACCACACAGCACGCTGTATTCTCTACCTGTAACACCACACAGCACGCTGTATTCTCTACCTGTAACACCACACAGCACACTGTATTCTCTACCTGTAACACCACACAGCACGCTGTATTCTCTACCTGTAACACCACACAGCACGCTGTATTCTCTACATGTAACACCACACAGCGCTGTATTCTCTACCTGTAACACCACACAGCGCGCTGTATTCTCTACCTGTAACACCACACAGCGCGCTGTATTCTCTACCTGTAACACCACACTGTATTCTCTACCTGTAACACCACACAGCACTGTATTCTCTACCTGTAACATCACACAGCACACTGTATTCTCTACCTGTAACACCGCACAGCACGCTGTATTCTCTACCTGTAACACCACACAGCACGCTGTATTCTCTACCTGTAACACCACACAGCACGCTGTATTCTCTACCTGTAACACCACACAGCACACTGTATTCTCTACCTGTAACACCACACAGCACGCTGTATTCTCTACCTGTAACACCACACAGCACACTGTATTCTCTACCTGTAACACCACACAGCACTGTATTCTCTACCTGTAACACCACACAGCACGCTGTATTCTCTACCTGTAACACCACACAGCACTGTATTCTCTACCTGTAACACCACACAGCACACTGTATTCTCTACCTGTAACACCACACAGCACGCTGTATTCTCTACCTGTAACACCACACAGCACTGTATTCTCTACCTGTAACACCACACAGCACACTGTATTCTCTACCTGTAACACCACACAGCACGCTGTATTCTCTACCTGTAACACCACACAGCACACTGTATTCTCTACCTGTAACACCACACAGCACGCTATATTCTCTACCTCTGCTTGTCGGAGTGCCCTGGGGGCTTTTCCCTATATATAGTGGGGCCTCCTTGATTTATTTTGGGTGTTTTTTTAGATCTTTTTAACTGTTTATGCCCCAGTGTGATGTCTGTTATTTTGATGTGAAATTAAGATACAGGTTTTCTTCTTTATTTGATTGGTGTGCCAGTGAGTATATATGACAGGCCTTCCCTTCTCGTTTTGTTGGTACTGTTTATATTCCTGTCATCTTCTGAGCATCCTGTAATTTTTGTGGTGCATAGTCCACATATTTTTGTCATAATTTTGTCACTGCATCATTTTTGTGAAGATGTTGCAGTACTGCAATGAGACTTCAGCACGTGTGAACACAATTTCACTGCAGACTTTTTCTTCTGCTTCTGCTTCTGTCACTGCCTGCTGCTCAGGTGTAGGCTGGAGGGGCTGCTCAGAGATGTTGGATCAGTCAGGGGATTGGGGGATGCAGCCCCACCTACTGTGACATCACACCCCGCCCACTGTCTGCATCATCAGCCTGTGCTCAGCAAACACACTCAATGTGATACAGAGGAAGAAGGAGCAGGAGACAAATGTGAATTGGCACAGAGGCCAGTTTTCTTCACTTCTTGGATTTTTATCAGCTACCAGTGTGGAAAAACCGCACGTATACGGTAAGAGTACAAACCCACTTGACATATTTGCTGCGTGAATCAGTCTTAAAAATAAGCAGGCAAAACGCAGGTTGGCTTTATACAATTGTTCTGCGTTAAAATACGCAATTGCGTATTTTTGAAGTGTGAAGCTACATGCGTTTTTCGCACAGGTTAACAACTGATGCTTTGCTAACAACAAGCTTCACGCTTCAAAAATACGCAATTGCGTATTTTAACGCAGAACAATTGTATAAAGCCAACCTGCGTTTTGCCTGCTTATTTTTAAGACTGATTCACGCAGCAAATACGTCAAGTGGGTTTGTACCCTAATACAATATACAGACACAGCTATATAACTGCACAGATACGGTAATAAATATACAGACACAGCTATATAACTGCACAGATACGGTAATACATTATACAGACACATCTATATAACTGCACAGATACGGTAATACAATATACAGACACAGCTATATAACCGCACAGATACGGTAATACATTATACAGACACATCTATATAACCGCACAGATACGGTAATACAATATACAGACACAGCTATATAACCGCACAGATACGGTAATACAATATACAGACACAGCTATATAACTGCACAGGTACGGTAATACAATATACAGACACGGTAATACAATATACAGACACAGCTATATAACCGCACAGATACGGTAATACAATATACAGACACATCTATATAACTGCACAGATACGGTAATACATTATACAGACACATCTATATATATATATACTGTACAGATACGGTAATACATTGTATACACATCTATATATATACTGTACAGATACGGTAATACATTGTATACACATCTATATATATATATATATATATATATATATAACTGTACAGATACGGTAATACATTGTATACACATCTATATATATATAGGCTGGGTTCACACTACGTATATTTCAGTCAGTATTGTGGTCCTCATATTGCAACCAAAACCAGGAGTGGATTGAAAACACGGAAAGGATCTATTCACACAATGTTGAAATTGAGTGGATGGCCGCCATTTAATGGCAAATATTTGCTGTTATTTTAAAACACCGGCTGTTATATTGAAATAATGGCCATTATTTACTGTTATATGGCGGCCATCCACTCAATTTCAACATTGTGTGAACAGATCCTTTCTGTGTTTTTAATCCACTTCTGGTTTTGTTTGCAATATGAGGACCACAATACTGACTGAAATATACGTAGTGTGAACCCAGCCCTATACTGTACAGATACGGTAATACATTATACACACATCTATATATATATAACTGTACAGATACGGTAATACATTGTATACACATCTATATATATATACTGTACAGATACGGTAATACATTGTATACACATCTATATATATATACTGTACAGATACGGTAATACATTGTATACACATCTATATATATATATATATACTGTACAGATACGGTAATACATTGTATACACATCTATATATATATATACTGTACAGATACGGTAATACATTGTATACACATCTATATATATATACTGTACAGATACGGTAATACATTGTATACACATCTATATATATATATATATATACTGTACAGATACGGTAATACATTGTATACACATCTATATATATATATATACTGTACAGATACGGTAATACATTGTATACACATCTATATATATATAACTGTACAGATACGGTAATACATTGTATACACATCTATATATATATACTGTACAGATACGGTAATACATTGTATACACATCTATATATATATATATATACTGTACAGATACGGTAATACATTGTATACACATCTATATATATATATATACTGTACAGATACGGTAATACATTGTATACACATCTATATATATATAACTGTACAGATACGGTAATACATTGTATACACATCTATATATATATACTGTACAGATACGGTAATACATTGTATACACATCTATATATATATATATATATACTGTACAGATACGGTAATACATTGTATACACATCTATATATATATATACTGTACAGATACGGTAATACATTGTATACACATCTATATATATATAACTGTACAGATACGGTAATACATTGTATACACATCTATATATATATACTGTACAGATACGGTAATACATTGTATACACATCTATATATATATATATACTGTACAGATACGGTAATACATTGTATACACATCTATATATATATATAACTGCACAGATACGGTAATATATTGTATACACATCTATATATATATATATAACTGTACAGATACAGTAATACATTGTATACACACATCTATATATATATATACTGTACAGATACGGTAATACATTATATACACATCTATATATATATATAACTGCACAGATACGGTAATACATTGTATACACATCTATATATATATATATATACTGTACAGATACGGTAATACATTGTATACACATCTATATATATATATACTGTACAGATACGGTAATACATTGTATACACATCTATATATATATATATATATATATATATACTGTACAGATACTGTAATACATTGTATACACATCTATATATATATATATATACTGTACAGATACGGTAATACATTATATACACATCTATATATATATATATAACTGCACAGATACGGTAACACATTATACAGACACAGCTATATAACCGCACAGATACAGTAATACATTATACAGACACATCTATATAACTGCACAGATACGGTAATACATTATACAGACACAGCTATATAACTGCACAGATACGGTAATACATTATACAGACACATCTATATAACCGTGTACTTTTAACAGAAAACAAGTTTTCCTCATCTGGAGTTCCCCTTTAACCCTTTAAGGACATGGCCCATTTTCGTTTTTACGTTTTCGGTTTTTCCTCCTTGTGTTTAAAAGGCCATAGCACTTGCATTTTTCCACCTAGAAACCCACATGAGCCCTTATCTTTTGCGTCACTAATTGTACTTCCCAATGACGGCTGAATTTTTGCATAAAGTCACTGCGAAACCAGAAAAAAATTCAAAGTGTGGTGAAATTGAAAAAAAAAACGCATTTCTTTTATTTGGGGGAAATGTGTTTTTACGCCATTCGCCCTGGGGTAAAACTGACTTGTTATGCATGTTCCTCAAGTCGTTACGATTAAAACGATATATAACATGTATAACTTATATTGTATCTGATGGCCTGTAAAAAAATTCAAACCGTTGTTAACCAATATACGTTCCTTAAAATCGCTCCATTCCCGGCTTATAGCGCTTTTATCCTTTGGTCTATGGGGCTGTGTGAGGTGTCAGTTTTTGCGCCATGATGTGTTCTTTCTATCGGTACCTTGATTGCCCATATACGTCTTTTTGATCGCTTTTTATTACATTTTTTCTGGATTTGATGCGACCAAAAATGCGCAATTTTGCACTTTGGGATTTTTTTGCGCTGACGCCGTTTACCGTACGAGATCAGGAATGTGATTAATTAATAGTTCAGGCGATTACGCACGCGGCGATAGCAAACATGTTTATTTATTTATTTATTTGTTTACTTTTATTTAGAACCTGGGAAAAGGAGGGTGATTCAGACTTTTATTAGGGGAGGGGGCTTTTTACTATTAACAACACTTTTTTTTTTTTTTACACATATACTAGAAGCCCCCCTGGGGTTAGGGTTATTCCCCCCTGGGGTTAGGGTTATTCCCCCCCTGGGGTTAGGGTTATTTCCCCCCTGGGGTTAGGGTTATTCCCCCCTGGGGTTAGGGTTATTCCCCCCTGGGGTTAGGGTTATTTCCCCCCTGGGGTTAGGGTTATTCCCCCCCTGGGGTTAGGGTTATTCCTCCTGGGGTTAGGGTTATTCCCCCCTGGGGTTAGGGTTATTCCCCCCCTGGGGTTGGGGTTATTCCCCCCCTGGGGTTAGGGTTATTCCCCCCCTAGGGGACTTCTAGTATATACACTTGGATCTCTCATTGAGATCTCTGCAGCATAGATATGCTGCAGAGATCCATGAGATCGGCACTCGTTTGCTTTCGGCTGCTGCAGCCGAAAACAAACGAGTGCCGAGCCGAGGACGGCGCCATCTTGGACGCGTCCCCGGCCGGCATCAGTAACGGAGATCGCTCCTCCGGGACAAGGTCCCGGAGGAGCGATCTCCCCCACTAGACACCAGGGAAACGTTGCCTCCGGTAATCGGAGGCAGCTGTCAACTTTGACAGCTGCCTCCGATTAGCTAATTAGCGATCAGACCGTGCCCGCTAATAGCGGCGGTCCCGGGCTACTCGCGGCACCCGGGATCGCGGCACTTCAAAGCGGGGCCGCCGCGCGGCCCCGCTTTGAAGTGCAAGTGAGGACATAGGACGTACCGGTACGTCCTATGTCCTTAAGAGGTTAAAGGAAATCTGTCAGTCGCTCAGAGAAAGGGAAGGATTAGTGACCACATAAAAACCACAAAAACCGTGACCAGCGGCTGGAATATACGGCCAGAACAGTCTGCTGCTGTATCACTAGTGATCGGTCACAGTGTGTGATAACTCCACAGATACAATGTGCCGGCACAGTAATTACCTCCTGCCGCCTCTTCCTCCACCGGAATCTTCCAAACCAAAGGGAGAAGAGAGAGGATGAGAGTCATCAGCTCTTCCCGGCACGTTAAACTCTGTAATAAAGGGAGACGGGAGGTTACAGGCACAAAGACAGAAGGCTGACCGCTACACACCGACTGATCACATGCTGGTATATAGCGACTCCACTACAATAATAGCTCTATCCTACTAGCTGTATATATATATATATATATATATAGTGTGACTCCACTACAATAATATCTCTATCCTACTAGCTGTATATATATATATATATATATATATAGTGACTCCACTACAATAATATCTCTATCCTACTAGCTGTATATATATATATATAGTGTGACTCCACTACAATAATATCTCTATCCTACTAGCTGTATATATATATATATATATATATATATATATATATATATATATATATATATATATATAGTGTGACTCCACTACAATAATATCTCTATCCTACTAGCTGTATATATATATATATATATATATATATATATATATATATATATATATATATATATATATAGTGTGACTCCACTACAATAATATCTCTATCCTACTAGCTGTATATATATATATATATATATATATATATATATATATATATATATATATATATATATAGTGTGACTCCACTACAATAATATCTCTATCCTACTAGCTGTATATATATATATAGTGTGACTCCACTACAATAATATCTCTATCCTACTAGCTGTATATATATATATATATATATATATATATAGTGACTCCACTACAATAATATCTCTATCCTACTAGCTGTATATATATATATATAGTGTGACTCCACTACAATAATATCTCTATCCTACTAGCTGTATATATATATATATAGTGTGACTCCACTACAATAATATCTCTATCCTACTAGCTGTATATATATATATATATATATATATAGTGGGACTCCACTACAATAATATCTCTATCCTACTAGCTGTATATATATATATATATATATATATATATATAGTGACTCCACTACAATAATATCTCTATCCTACTAGCTGTATATATATATATATATAGTGTGACTCCACTACAATAATATCTCTATCCTACTAGCTGTATATATATATAGTGACTCCACTACAATAATATCTCTATCCTACTAGCTGTATATATATATATATATAGTGTGACTCCACTACAATAATATCTCTATCCTACTAGCTGTATATATATATAGTGTGACTCCACTACAATAATATCTCTATCCTACTAGCTGTATATATATATATATATATATATATATATATATATATATATATATATATATATATATAGTGTGACTCCACTACAATAATATCTCTATCCTACTAGCTGTATATATATATATATATATATATATATATATAGCGACTCCACTACAATAATATCTCTATCCTACTAGCTGTATATATATATATATAGTGTGACTCCACTACAATAATATCTCTATCCTACTAGCTGTATATATATATATATAGTGTGACTCCACTACAATAATATCTCTATCCTACTAGCTGTATATATATATATATATATATATAGTGGGACTCCACTACAATAATATCTCTATCCTACTAGCTGTATATATATATAGTGTGACTCCACTACAATAATATCTCTATCCTACTAGCTGTATATATATATATATATAGTGTGACTCCACTACAATAATATCTCTATCCTACTAGCTGTATATATATATATATAGTGGGACTCCACTACAATAATATCTCTATCCTACTAGCTGTATATATATATAGTGTGACTCCACTACAATAATATCTCTATCCTACTAGCTGTATATATATATATATAGTGTGACTCCACTACAATAATATCTCTATCCTACTAGCTGTATATATATATATATATAGTGGGACTCCACTACAATAATATCTCTATCCTACTAGCTGTATATATATATATATATAGTGTGACTCCACTACAATAATATCTCTATCCTACTAGCTGTATATATATATAGTGTGACTCCACTACAATAATATCTCTATCCTACTAGCTGTATATATATATAGTGTGACTCCACTACAATAATATCTCTATCCTACTAGCTGTATATATATATATATAGTGTGACTCCACTACAATAATATCTCTATCCTACTAGCTGTATATATATATAGTGTGACTCCACTACAATAATATCTCTATCCTACTAGCTGTATATATATATATATAGTGGGACTCCACTACAATAATATCTCTATCCTACTAGCTGTATATATATATAGTGTGACTCCACTACAATAATATCTCTATCCTACTAGCTGTATATATATATAGTGTGACTCCACTACAATAATATCTCTATCCTACTAGCTGTATATATATATAGTGTGACTCCACTACAATAATATCTCTATCCTACTAGCTGTATATATATATAGTGTGACTCCACTACAATAATATCTCTATCCTACTAGCTGTATATATAGTGTGACTCCACTACTACTTACTACCATACACTATAATGGTATCTGTATCCTACTGGCTGTATATATCACATGGTGGTCACTATACAATCATCACACTATATATATATATCTATATAATAAAAATCAAAGTCTGTCCGTCCGTCCGTCCTTCCGTCTGTCCGTCCTTTCGTCTGTCCGTCCTCTATAGACTTCCAAACACCTGAACCGTTTGACCCCAAATTTGGCCCACAGATACATTGGGTGCCCGGGAAGGTTATTGCGAAGGTCCCGTCCCCGCCAGATGTACAGGAGGGGAGGGGGAGGGGAAAGAGAGGCGCCCCATAGAGATGAATGGGAAAATCTCCTCACTGCACACACAGGTGATATAATTAGCTGCAGCAGACACGGCAGTTGGAGCCTTAGCAACCAATAGGATTACTGCTTTCATTTTCACTGGGAGCAATGGTTGCTAGGGAAGCTGCCTCACAACATCCACAGTAACAACTGGTAGACCCCTACTCCATCTATACAGTACATGTATACAGGACCCCCTACTCCATCTATACAGTACAGGTATACAGGACCCCCTACTCCATCTATACAGTACATGTATACAGAACCCCCTACTCCATCTATACAGTACATGTATATACAGAGCCCCCTACTACATCTATACAGTACATGTATATACAGGACCCCCTACTCCATCTATACAGTACATGTATACAGGACCCCCTACTCCATCTATAAAGTACTTGTATACACAGGACCCCCTACTCCATCTATACAGTACAGGTATACAGGACCCCCTACTCCATCTATACAGTACATGTATACAGAACCCCCTACTCCATCTATACAGTACATGTATATACAGGGCCCCCTACTCCATCTATACAGTACATGTATATACAGGACCCCCTACTCCATCTATACAGTACATGTATACACAGGACCCCCTACTCCATCTATACAGTACATGTATACACAGGACCCCCTACTCCATCTATACAGTACATGTATACAAGACCCCCTACTCCATCTATACAGTACAGGTATACAGGACCCCCTACTCCATTTATACAGTACATGTATATACAGGACCCCCTACTCCATCTATACAGTACATGTATACAGGACCCCCCAGTCCATCTATACAGTACATGTATACAGGACCCCCCAGTCCATCTATACAGTACAGGTATACAGGACCCCCTACTCCATCTATACAGTACAGGTATACAGGACCCCCTACTCCATCTATACAGTACATGTATATACAGGACCCCCTACTCCATCTATACAGTACATGTATAAACAGGACCCCCTACTCCATCTATACAGTACATGTATATACAGGACCCCCTACTCCATCTATACAGTACATGTATATACAGGACCCCCTACTCCATCTATACAGTACATGTATATACAGGACCCCCCTACTCCATCTATACAGTACATGTATATACAGGACCCCCCTACTCCATCTATACAGTACATGTATACAGGACCCCCTACTCCATCTATACATGTATATACAGGACCCCCTACTCCATCTATACAGTACATGTATATACAGGACCCCCTACTCCAACTATACAGTACATGTATACAGGACCCCCTACTCCATCTATACAGTACATTTATATACAGGACCCCCTACTCCATCTATACAGTACATGTATACAGGACCCCCCAGTCCATCTATACAGTACATGTATACAGGACCCCCTACTCCATCTATACAGTACATGTAAGTACAGGACCCCCTACTCCATCTATACAGTACATGTATACAGGACCCCCTACTCCATCTATACAGTACATGTATATACAGGACCCCCTACTCCATCTATACAGTACATGTATACAGGACCCCCTACTCCATCTATACAGTACAGGTATACAGGACCCTCTACTCCATTTATACAGTACATGTATATACAGGACCCCCTACTCCATCTATACAGTACATGTATACAGGACCCCCCAGTCCATCTATACAGTACATGTATACAGGACCCCCCAGTCCATCTATACAGTACATGTATACAGGACCCCCTACTCCATCTATACAGTACAGGTATACAGGACCCCCTACTCCATCTATACAGTACATGTATATACAGGACCCCCTACTCCATCTATACAGTACATGTATATACAGGACCCCCTACTCCATCTATACAGTACATGTATAAACAGGACCCCCTACTCCATCTATACAGTACATGTATATACAGGACCCCCTACTCCATCTATACAGTACATGTATATACAGGACCCCCCTACTCCATCTATACAGTACATGTATATACAGGACCCCCCTACTCCATCTATACAGTACATGTATACAGGACCCCCTACTCCATCTATACATGTATATACAGGACCCCCTACTCCATCTATACAGTACATGTATACAGGACCCCCTACTCCATCTATACATGTATATACAGGACCCCCTACTCCAACTATACAGTACAGGTATACAGGACCCCTACTCCATCTATACAGTACATGTATATACAGGGCCCCCTACTCCATCTATACAGTACATGTATATACAGGGCCCCCTACTCCATCTATACAGTACATGTATATACAGGACCCCCTACTCCATCTATACAGTACATGTATATACAGGACCCCCTACTCCATCTATACAGTACATGTATATACAGGGCCCCCTACTCCATCTATACAGTACATGTATATACAGGACCCCCTACTCTATCTATACAGTACATGTATATACAGAACCCCCTACTCCATCTATACAGTACATGTACACAGGATCCCCTACTCCATCTATACAGTAAATGTATACAGGACCCCCTACTCCATCTATACAGTACATGTATATACAGGGCACTACAGGTATACCAAACTGTGACTGGGTAACACTGCCACAGCAGACCTGACCAATACAGCCATACTGTGCTGGATAACACTGCCATACCAGACCTGACCAATACCGCCATACTGTGACTGGATGACACTGCCACACCAGACCTCACCAATACCGCCATACTGTGACTGGATGACACTGCCACACCAGACCTGACCAATACCGCCATACTGTGACTGGATAACACTGCCACACCAGACCTGACCAATACCGCCATACTGTGACTGGATAACACTGCCATACCAGACCTGATCAATACTTCCATATACTGTGACTGGATAACACTGTCATATCAGACCTGACCAATACCACCAAACTGTGACTGGGTAACACCGCCACACTAGACCTGACCAATACCGCCATACTGTGACTGGATAACAGTGCCATACCAGACCTGACCAATACCGCCATACTGTGACTGGATAACACCGCTATACAAGACCTGACCAAAGATTTTCTGGCAAGTCTGAACGGGAGGGTACTGCCCCTCTGCAAGGCGCTACCCTACGCACCAGACCATGGGTGCCTAATGGTAAATACGACCCTGCAGGTATACAGGACACTACAGGTATACAGGACCCCAAAACTATACACTACAAGTGCACAGGACCTCCACCAACTATATACTACAGGTATACAGGACCCCAAACTTTACACTACAGGTATACAGGACCCCAAACTATACACTACAGGTATACAGGACCCCAAAACTATACACTACAGGTATACAGGACCTCCACCAACTACATACTACAGGTATATAGGACCCCAAACTATACACTACAGGTATACAGGACCTACACCAACTCTATACTACAGGTATACAGCACCTTCACCAACTCTTTATTACAGGTATACAGGACCTCAAAGCTATATACTACAGGTATACAGGATCTCCACCAACTATATACTACAGGTATACAGGACCCCAAAGCTATATACTACAGGTATACAGGAACTCCACCAACTATATACTACAGTTATACAGGACCCTCAAACTATGCACTACAGGTATACAGGACCCCCGAACTATATACTACAGGTATACAAGACCTCCACAACTATATACTTCAGGTATACAAGACCTCCACCAACTATATACTACAGGTATACAGGACCCCAAACTATACACTACAGGTATACAGGACCCCAAAACTATACACTACAGGTATACAGGACCTCCACCAACTACATACTACAGGTATACAGCACCTTCACCAACTCTTTACTACAGGTATACAGGACCTCAAAGCTATATACTACAGGTATACAGGATCTCCACCAACTATATACTACAGGTATACAGGACCCCAAAGCTATATTCTACAGGTATACAGGACCCTCAAACTATGCACTACAGGTATACAGGACCCCCGAACTATATACTACAGGTATACAAGACCTCCACCAATTATACACTACAGGTATCCAGGACCCTTAAACTATAGGTATACAAGACCTCCACCAACTATACATTACAGGTATACAGCACCAACTATATACTACAGGTATACAGGACCCTCGAACTATACAGTACAGGTATACAGGACCTTCACTAACTGTACACTGCAGGTATACAGGACCTCCCTCAACTATACACTACAGGTATACAGCCCCCCAACTACACACTACAGGTATACAGGACCCCCTCAACTATACACTATAGGTATACAGCCCCCCAACTATGCACTACAGATATGAGAGACCCCTAAAAACTATACATTGTGGGTATACAGAACCCCTCCAACTATGCACTACAGGTATACACTAATTCCACTGATTAACTTAGATGAAACAATACCTTTAGCTTGGCCTCCTGGGCACCTTAGAAGAAATCTACTTAACACACTGACAATTTATACCCGGGCAGCGCCGGGCACATTTTCTAGTCTATATAATAAAAATGAAAGTCTGTCTGTCTGTCTGTCCCGTATAGGCTTCCAAACGCCTGAACCGTTTGACCCCAAATTTGGCCCACAGATACATTGGGTGCCCGGGAAGGTTATTGCGAAGGTCCCATCCCCACCAGATGTACAGGAGAGGAGGGGGAGGGGAAAGAGAGGCGCCCCATAGAGATGAATGGGAAAATCTCCTCACTGCACACACAGGTGATATAATTAGCTGCAGCAGACACGGCAGTTGGAGCCTTAGCAACCAATAGGATTACTGCTTTCATTTTCACAGGGAGCAATGGTTGCTAGGGAAGCTGCCTCACAACATCCACAGTAATAACTGGTAGATAACACCGCCACACCAGACCTGACCAATACCGCCATACTGTGACTGGATAACACCGCCACACCAGACCTGACCAATACCGCCATACTGTGACTGGATAACACCGCCACACCAGACCTGACCAATACCGCCATACTGTGACTGGATAACACCCGCCACACCAGACCTGACCAATACCGCCATACTGTGACTGGATAACACCGCCACACCAGACCTGACCAATACAGCCATACTGTGACTGGGTAACACTGCTATACCAGACCTGACCAATACCGCCATACTGTGACTGGGTACAGGGCCGTCTTACTTATTGGGCATGGTAGGCGGCTGCCCGGGGGCCCTTGCGTCCTAGGGGGCCCCTGCCCGCTGTGACAGCGGGCAGGGGCCCCCTAGGACGCAGCGGTCCCCGGGCAGCCGCCTTCCATGCCGAAAGGGTAAGACGGCCCTGCGCGCCCCCCCTTCCCCTTCTCTTGCTTGCGGTTGCAAGAGGAAATCCGGCTCCGGCTGATGCGTCGCTCCCTGGGGGATTCTCCGGGAGCGCAGGCATCAGGAACCTCAGTTCGCGTCGCTGGGGCTTCCCGGCCTGGGCGCACACTGAGCTTCCGGATGTGTGCGCTCCCGGAGAATCCCCCAGGGAGCGACGCATCAGCCGGGGGCAGAAGAGGAGAGGAAGCAGCGACGGGGGAGCGCTGGTAGGTGAGTTGGGTGTTTGTTTTTTTATCTGCTGTGCAGGGGGGAGCCATCTATAAGGGGGGAATACGGGGGAGCCATCTATAGGGGGGGATACAGGGGGAGCCATCTATAAGGGGGGTAATACGGGGGAGCTATCTATAGGGGGGGGAATATGGGGGAGCCATCTATAGGTGGGGAATATGGGGGAGCCATCTATAGGGGGGGATACAGGGGGGAGCCATGTATAAGGGGGGATACAGGGGGGAGCCATGTATAAGGGGGGAATACGGGGGAGCCATCTATAGAGGGGATACAGGGGGGAGCCATCTATAGGGGGGATACAGGGGGAGCCATCTATAGGGGGGATACAGGGGGGAGCCATCTATAGGGGGGGATACAGGGGGGAGCCATCTATAGGGGGGGATACAGGGGGGAGCCATCTATACGAGGGGGGGGGAGCCATCTATAGGGGGGGATACAGGGGGGAGCCATCTATACGAGGGGGGGGATACAGGGGGAGCCATCTATAGGGGGGGATACAGGGGGGAGCCATCTATACGAGAGGGGGGGGAGCCATCTATAAGGGGGGGAATACGGGGGAGCCATCTATAAGGGGGGAATACGGGGGAGCCATCTATAAGGGGGGATACAGGGGGGAGCCATCTATAAGGGGGGATACAGGGGGGAGCCATCTATACGAGGGGGGGATACAGGGGGGAGCCATCTATAAGGGGGGAATACGGGGGAGCCATCTATAAGGGGGTAATACAGGGGGAAGCCATCTATAAGGGGGTAATACAGGTGGAGCCATCTATAAAGGGGTAATACAGGGGGAGCCATCTATACGGAGGGGATACAGGGGGAGCCATCTATAAGGGGGGGATAAAGGGGGGAGCCATCTATAAGGGGGGATACAGGGGGGAGCCATCTATAAGGGGGTAATACAGGGGGAGCCATCTATACGGGGGGGATACAGGGGGAGCCATCTATACGGGGGGGATACAGGGGGAGCCATCTATAAGGGGGGGGGATACAGGCAGCGACGGGGGAGCGCTGGTAGGTGAGTTGGGTGTTTGTTTTTTTATCTGCTGTGCAGGGGGGAGCCATCTATAAGGGGGGAATACGGGGGAGCCATCTATAAGGGGGGAATACGGGGGAGCCATCTATAAGGGGGGAATATGGGGGAGCCATCTATAGGGGGGGATACAGGGGGGAGCCATCTATAGGGGGGGAATACGGGGGAGCCATCTATAAGGGGGGAATACGGGGGAGCCATCTATAAGGGGGGGAATACGGGGGAGCCATCTATAAGGGGGGAATATGGGGGAGCCATCTATAGGGGGGGATACAGGGGGGAGCCATCTATAGGGGGGGATACAGGGGGGAGCCATGTATAAGGGGGGAATACGGGGGAGCCATCTATAAGGGGGGATACAGGGGGGAGCCATCTATAGGGGGGATACAGGGGGAGCCATCTATAGGGGGGATACAGGGGGGAGCCATCTATAGGGGGGGATACAGGGGGGAGCCATCTATAGGGGGGGATACAGGGGGGAGCCATGTATAAGGGGGGATACAGGGGGGAGCCATGTATAAGGGGGGAATACGGGGGAGCCATCTATAAGGGGGGATACAGGGGGGAGCCATCTATAGGGGGGATACAGGGGGAGCCATCTATAGGGGGGATACAGGGGGGAGCCATCTATAAGGGGGGGATACAGGGGGGAGCCATCTATAAGGGGGTAATACAGGGGGAGCCATCTATACGGGGGGGATAGAGGGGGAGCCATCTATACGGGGGGGATACAGGGGGAGCCATCTATAAGGGGGGGGGGGATACAGGCAGCGACGGGGGAGCGCTGGTAGGTGAGTTGGGTGTTTGTTTTTTTATCTGCTGTGCAGGGGGGAGCCATCTATAAGGGGGGAATACGGGGGAGCCATCTATAAGGGGGGAATACGGGGGAGCCATCTATAAGGGGGGAATATGGGGGAGCCATCTATAGGGGGGGATACAGGGGGGAGCCATGTATAAGGGGGGATACAAGGGGGAGCCATGTATAAGGGGGGAATACGGGGGAGCCATCTATAAGGGGGGAATATGGGGGAGCCATCTATAGGGGGGGATACAGGGGGGAGCCATGTATAAGGGGGGATACAAGGGGGAGCCATGTATAAGGGGGGAATACGGGGGAGCCATCTATAAGGGGGGATACAGGGGGGAGCCATCTATAGGGGGGATACAGGGGGGAGCCATCTATACGAGGGGGGGATACAGGGGGAGCCATCTATAGGGGGGGATACAGGGGGAGCCATCTATAGGGGGGGGATACAGGGGGGAGCCATCTATACGAGAGGGGGGGGAACCATCTATAAGGGGGGAATACGGGGGAGCCATCTATAAGGGGGGATACAGGGGGGAGCCATCTATAAGGGGGGATACAGGGGGGAGCCATCTATACGAGGGGGGGATACAGGGGGGAGCCATCTATAAGGGGGTAATACAGGGGGGAGCCATCTATAAGGGGGTAATACAGGGGGAGCCATCTATAAGGGGGTAATACAGGTGGAGCCATCTATAAGGGGGTAATACAGGGGGAGCCATCTATACGGAGGGGATACAGGGGGAGACATCTATAAGGGGGGGATACAGGGGGGAGCCATCTATAAGGGGGTAATACAGGGGGAGCCATCTATACGGGGGGGATACAGGGGGAGCCATCTATACGGGGGGGATACAGGGGGAGCCATCTATAAGGGGGGGGGGATACAGGCAGCGACGGGGGAGCGCTGGTAGGTGAGTTGGGTGTTTGTTTTTTTATCTGCTGTGCAGGGGGGAGCCATCTATAAGGGGGGAATACGGGGGAGCCATCTATAAGGGGGGAATATGGGGGAGCCATGTATAAGGGGGGAATACGGGGGAGCCATCTATAAGGGG
>NC_091468.1:74544642-74614342 GCF_027789765.1 Dendropsophus ebraccatus | reverse complement strand
CTGTGTTATCAGGTTATACAGTTACTATACATTATACACCACAGCTGACTGCTATACTGTACAGTAACTTATATTCACATATCAGCGCGTGTTATCAGGGTTATATAGTACTATACATTATATACCAATGCTGCTATACGTACAGTAACTTATATATCACATATCCAGCTGCTGTGTATCAGGGTTATACAGTTACTATACATTATACACCACATGCTGATTGCTATACTGTACAGTAACTTATATATCACATATCCAGCTGCTGTGTTATCAGGGTTATACAGTTACTATACATTATATACCACATGCTGCTATACTGTACAGTAAACTTATATATCACATATCCAGCTGCTGTGTTATCAGGGTTATACAGTTACTATACATTATCACCACATGCTGATTGCTATTGACAGTAAATTATATATCACATATCCAGCTGCTGTGTTATCAGGGTTTTACAGTTACTATACATTATATACCACATGCTGCTATACTGTACAGTAACTATATATCACATATCCAGCTGCTGTGTTATCAGGGTTATACAGTTACTATACATTATATACCACTGCTGCTATAAGTGTACAGTAACTTATATATCACATATCCAGCTGCTGTGTTATCAGGGTTATACAGTTACTATACATTATATACCACATGCTGCTATACTGTACAGTAACTTATATATTCACATGTCCAGCTGCTGCTGTGTTATCAGGGTTATACAGTTACTATACATTATACACCACATGTGATTGCTATACTGTACAGTAACTTATATATATAAACATATCCAGCTGCTGTGTTATCAGGGTATACAGTTACTATACATTATACACCACATGCTGCAATACTGTACAGTAACTTATATATCACATATCCAGCTGCTGAGTTATCAGGGTATACAGTTACTATACATTATTACACCACATGCTGATTGCTTACTGTACAGTAACTTATATATCACATATCCAGCTGCTGCTGTGTTATCAGGGTTATACAGTTACTATACATTATACACACATGCTGCTATACTGTACAGTAACTTATATATCACATATCCAGCTGCTGTGTTATCAGGTTATACAGTTACTATACATTATATACCACATGCTGCTATACTGTACAGTAACTTATATATACATATCCAGCTGCTGTGTTATCAGGTTATACAGTTACTATACATTATATACCACATGCTGCTATACTGTACAGTAAACTTATATATCACATATCCAGCTGCTGTGTTATCAGGGTTATACAGTTACTATACATTATACACCACATGCTGATTGCTAACTGTACAGTAACTTATATATCACATATCCAGCTGCTGCTGTGTTATCAGGGTTATACAGTTACTATACATTATACACCACATGCTGATTGCTATACTGTACAGTAACTTATATATCACATATCCAGCTGCTGTGTTATCAGGGTTATACAGTTACTATACATTATATACCACATGCTGATTGCTATACGTACAGTAACTATATATCACATATCCCGCTGCTGCTGTGTTATCAGGGTTATACAGTTACTATACATTATATACGCATGCTGCTATACTGTATAGTAACTTATATATAACATATCTAGCTGCTGTGTTATCAGGGATTATACAGTTACTATACGTTATATACCACATGCTGCTATACTGTACAGTAACTTATATATCACATATCCAGCTGCTGTGTTATCAGGGTTATACAGTTACTATACATTATATATTACATGCTGATGGCTATACTGTACAGTAACTTATATATCACATATCCAGCTGCTGTGTTATCAGGGTTATACAGTTACTATACATTATATATACATGCTGCTATACTGTACAGTAACTTATATATCACATATCCAGCTGCAGTGTTATCAGGGTTATACAGTTACTATACATTATATACCACATGTGATTGCTATACTGTACAGTAACTTATATATCACATATCCAGCTGCTGTGTTATCAGGGTTATACAGTTACTATACATTATATACCACATGCTGCTATACTGTACAGTAACTTATATATCACATATCCAGCTGCTGCTGTGTTATCAGGGTTATACAGTTACTATACATTATATATTACCACTGCTGCTATACTGTACAGTAACTTATATGTCACATATCCAGCTGCTGTGTTATCAGGGTTATACAGTTACTATACATTATATACCACATGCTGCTATACTGTACAGTAACTTATATATCACAATCCAGCTGCTGTGTTATCAGGGTTATACAGTTACTATACATTATATACCACATGCTGCTATACTGTACAGTAACTTATATATCACATATCCAGCTGCTGCTGTGTTATCAGGGTTATACAGTTACTATACATTATATACCACATGCTGCTGTACTGTACAGTAACTTATATATCACATATCCAGCTGCTGTGTTATCAGGGTTATACAGTTACTATACATTATATACACATGCTGCTAAACTGTACAGTAACTTATATATCACATATCCAGGTGCTGCAGTGTTATCAGGGTTATACAGTTACTATACATTATATATTACATGCTGCTAAACTGTACAGTAACTTATATATCACATATCCAGGTGCTGCAGTGTTATCAGGATTTATACAGTTACTATACATTATATACCACATGCTGCTGTACTGTACAGTAACTTATATATCACATATCCAGCTGCTGTGTTATCAGGGTTATACAGTTACTATACATATATACCACATGCTGCTATACTGTAGAGTAACTTATATATCATATATCCAGCTGCTGCTGTGTTATCAGGGTTATACAGTTTACTATACATTATATACCACATGCTGCTATACTGTACAGTAACTTATAAATCACATATCCAGCTGCTGCTGTGTTATCAGGGTTATACAGTTACTATACATTATATACCCCATGCTGCTATACTGTACAGTAACTTATATATCCCATATCCCGCTGCTGTGTTATCAGGGTTATACAGTTACTATACATTATATACCACATGCTGCTATACTGTACAGTAACTTATATATCACATATCCAGCTGCTGTTTTATCAGGGTTATAAAGTTACTATACATATATACCCCATGCTGCTATACTGTACAGTAACTTATATATCACATATCCAGGTGCTGCAGTGTTATCAGGATTATACAGTTACTATACATTATATACCACATGCTGCTGTACTGTACAGTAACTTATATATCACATATCCAGCTGCCTGTGTTATCAGGGTTATACAGTTACTATACATTATATACCACATGCTGCTATACTGTAGAGTAACTTATATATCATATATCCAGCTGCTGCTGTGTTATCAGGGTTATACAGTTACTATACATTATATACCACATGCTTGCTATACTGTACAGTAACTTATAAATCACATATCCAGCTGCTGCTGTGTTATCAGGGTTATACAGTTACTATACATATATACCCATGCTGCTATACTGTACAGTAACTTATATATCCCATATCCCGCTGCTGTGATATCAGGGTTATACAGTTACTATACATTATATACCACATTCTGCTATACTGTACAGTAACTTATATATCACATATCCAGCTTGCTGTTTTATCAGGGTTATAAAGTTACTATACATTATATACCCCATGCTGCTATACTGTACAGTAACTTATATATCACATATCCAGCTGCTGCTGTTTTATCAGGGTTATACAGTTACTATACATTATACACCACATGCTGCTATACTGTACAGTAACTTATATATCACATATCCAGCTGCTGTTTTATCAGGGTTATACAGTTACTATACATTATATACACATGCTGCTGTACTGTACAGTAACTTATATATCACATATCCAGCTGCTGTGTTATCAGGTTATACAGTTACTATACATTATGCACCACATGCTGCTATACTGATACAGTAACTTATATATCACATATCCAGCTGCTGTGTTATCAGGGTTATACAGTTACTATACATTATATTCCACATGCTGATGCTATACTGTACAGTAACTTACATAATCACATATCCAGCTGCTGTATTATCAGGGTTATACAGTTACTATACATTATACACCACATGCTGCTATAGTGTACAGTAACTTATATATCACATATCCAGCTGCTGTGTTATTAGGGTTATACAGTTACTATACATTATATACCACATGCTGATTGCTATACTGTACAGTAACTTATATATCACATATCTAGCTGCAGCTGTGTTATCAGGGGTATACAGTTACTATACATTATACACCACATGCTGCTGTACTGTACAGTAACTTACATATCACATATCCAGCTGCTGTGTTATCAGGGTGTTATCAGGGGTATACAGTTACTATACATTATACACCACATGCTGCTGTACTGTACAGTAACTTATATATCACATATCCAGCTGCTGCTGTGTTATCAGGGGTTATACAGTTACTATACATTATATATTACATGCTGATTGCTATACAGTACAGTAACTTATATATCACATATCCAGCTGCTGTGTTTAACAGGGTTATACAGTTACTATACATTATATACCACATGCTGATTGCTATACTGTACAGTAACTTATATATCACATATCCAGCTGCTGCTGTGTTTATCAGGGTTATACAGTTACGATATAATTATATACCACATGCTGCTATACTGTACAGTAACTTCTATATCACATATCCAGCTGCTGTGTTATCAGGGTTATATAGTTACTATACATTATATACCACATGCTGATTGCTATACTGTACAGTAACTTATATATCACATATCCAGCTGCTGTGTTATCAGGGTTATACAGTTACTATACATTATATACCACATGCTGCTATACTGTACAGTAACTTATATATCACATATCCAGCTGCTGCTGGTATTAGGGTTTATACAGTTACTATACATTATATACCACATGCTGCTATACTGTACAGTAACTTATATATCACATATTCAGCTGCTGCTGTGTTATCAGGGTTATACAGTTACTATACATTATACACCACATGCTGCTGTACTGTACAGTAACTTATATATCACATATTCAGCTGCTGTGTTATCAGGATTATACAGTTACTATACATTATACACCACATGCTGCTGTACTGTACAGTAACTTATATATCACATATCCAGCTGCTGTGTTATCAGGGTTATACAGTTACTATACATTATATACCACATGCTGATTGCTATACTGTACAGTAACTTACATATCACATATCCAGCTGCTGTGTTATCAGGGTTATACAGTTACTATACATTATACACCACATGCTGCTATAGTGTACAGTAACTTATATATCACATATCCAGCTGCTGTGTTATCTAGGGTTATACAGTTACTATACATTATATACCACATGCTGATGCTATACTGTACAGTAACTTATATATCACATATCCAGCTGCTGGTGTGTTATCAGGGTTATACAGTTACTATACATTATACACCACATGCTGCTGTACTGTACAGTAACATAAATATCACATATCCAGCTGCTGTGTTATCAGGGTTATACAGTTACTATACATTATACACCACATGCTGCTGTACTGTACAGTAACTTATATATCACATATACAGCTGCTGTGTTATCAGGGTTATATAGTTACTATACATTATACACCACATGCTGCTGTACTGTACAGTAACTTATATATCACATATCCAGCTGCTGCTGTGTTATCAGGGTTATACAGTTACTATACATTATATATTACATGCTGATTGCTATACAGTACAGTAACTTATATATCTCATATCCAGCTGCTGTTTTATCAGGGTTACACAGTTACTATACATTATATACCACATGCTGATTGCTATACTGTACAGTAACTTATATATCACATATCCAGCTGCTGCTGTGTTATCAGGGTTATACAGTTACTATATATTATATACCACATGCTGCTATACTGTACAGTAACTATATATCACATATCCAGCTGCTGTGTTATCAGGGTTATACAGTTACTATACATTATATACCACATGCTGCTATACTGTACAGTAACTTATATATCACATATCCAGCTGCTGCTGTGTTATCAGGGTTATACAGTTACTATACAGTATACACCACATGCTGATTGCTTACTGTACAGTAACTTATATATCACATATCCAGCTGCTGTGTTATCAGGGTTATACAGTTACTATACATTATATACCACATGCTGCTATAGTGTACAGTAACTTATATATCACATATCCAGCTGCTGTGTTATTAGGGTTATACAGTTACTATACATTATATACCACATGCTGATTGCTATACTGTACAGTAACTTATATATCACATATCCAGCTGCTGCTGTCTTATCAGGGGTATACAGTTACTATACATTATACACCACATGCTGCTGTACTGTACAGTAACATAAATATCACATATCTAGCTGCTGTGTTATCAGGGTATACAGTTACTATACATTATACACCACATGCTGCTGTACTGTACAGTAACTTATATATCACATATCCAGCTGCTGTGTTATCAGGGTTATACAGTTACTATACATTATACACCACATGCTGCTGTACTGTACAGTAACTTATATATCACATATCCAGCTGCTGCTGTGTTATCAGGGTTATACAGTTACTATACATTATATATACATGCTGATTGCTATACAGTACAGTAACTTATATATCACATATCCAGCTGCTGTTTTATCAGGGTTATACAGTTACTATACATTATATACCACATGCTGATTGCTATACTGTACAGTAACTTATATATCACATATCCAGCTGCTGCTGTGTTATCAGGGTTATACAGTTACTATATATTATATACCACATGCTGCTATACTGTACAGTAACTCATATATCACATATCCAGCTGCTGTGTTATCAGGGTTATACAGTTACTATACATTATATACCACATGCTGCTATACTGTACAGTAACTTATATATCACATATCCAGCTGCTGCAGTGTTATCAGGGTTATACAATTACTATACATTATACACCACATGCTGATTGCTATACTGTACAGTAACTTATATATCACATATCCAGCTGCTGTGTTATCAGGGTTATACAGTTACTATACATTATATACCACATGCTGATTGCTATACTGTACAGTAACTTACATATCACATATCCAGCTGCTGTATTATCAGGGTTATACAGTTACTAGACATTATACACCACATGCTGCTATACTGTACAGTAACTTATATATCACATATCCAGCTGCTGTGTTATCAGGGTTATACAGTTACTATACATTATACACCACATGCTGATTGCTATACTGTACAGTAACTTATATATCACATATCCAGCTGCTGTGTTATCAGGGTTATACAGTTACTATACATTATATACCACATGCTGCTATACTGTACAGTAACTTATATATCACATATCCAGCTGCTGCTGTGTTATCAGGGTTATACAGTTACTATACATTATATACCACATGCTGCTATACTGTACAGTAACTGATATATTACATATCCAGCTGCTGAGTTATCAGGGTTATACAGTTACTATACATTATATACCACATGCTGATGCTATACTGTACAGTAACTTACATATCACATATCCAGCTGCTGTGTTATCAGGGTTATACAGTTACTATACATTATACACCACATGCTGCTATAGTGTACAGTAACTTATATATCACATATCCAGCTGCTGTGTTATTAGGGTTATACAGTTACTATACATTATATACCACATGCTGATTGCTATACTGTACAGTAACTTATATATCACATATCCAGCTGCTGCTGTGTTATCAGGGGTATACAGTTACTATACATTATACACCAAATGCTGCTGTACTGTACAGTAACATTAAATATCACATATCCAGCTGCTGTGTTATCAGGGGTATACAGTTACTATACATTATACACCACATGCTGCTGTACTGTACAGTAACTTATATATCACATATTCAGCTGCTGTGTTATCAGGGTTATACAGTTACTATACATTATACACCACATGCTGCTGTACTGTACAGTAACTTATATATCACATATCCAGCTGCTGCTGTGTTATCCGAGTTATACAGTTACTATACATTATATATTACATGCTGATTGCTATACAGTACAGTAACTTATATATCACATATCCAGCTGCTGTTTTATCAGGGTTATACAGTTACTATACATTATATACCACATGCTGATTGCTATACTGTACAGTAACTTATATATCACATATCCAGCTGCTGCTGTGTTATCAGGGTTATACAGTTACTATATAATTATATACCACATGCTGCTATACTGTACAGTAACTTATATATCACATATCCAGCTGCTGTGTTATCAGGGTTATACAGTTACTATACATTATATACCACATGCTGCTATACTGTACAGTAACTTATATATCACATATCCAGCTGCTGCTGTGTTATCAGGGTTATACAGTTACTATACAGTATACACCACATGCTGATTGCTATACTGTACAGTAACTTATATATCACATATCCAGCTGCTGTGTTATCAGGGTTATACAGTTACTATACATTACATACACATGCTGATTGCTATACTGTACAGTAACTTATATATCACATATCCAGCTGCTGTGTTATCAGGGTTATACAGTTACTATACATTATACACCACATGCTGCTATAGTGTACAGTAACTTATATATCACATATCCAGCTGCTGTGTTATTAGGGTTATACAGTTACTATACATTATATACCACATGCTGATTGCTATACTGTACAGTAACTTATATATCACATATCCAGCTGCTGCTGTGTTATCAGGGTATACAGTTACTATACATTATACACCACATGCTGCTGTACTGTACAGTAACATAAATATCACATATCTAGCTGCTGTGTTATCAGGGGTATACAGTTACTATACATTATACACCACATGCTGCTGTACTGTACAGTAACTTATATATCACATATCCAGCTGCTGTGTTATCAGGGTTATACAGTTACTATACATTATATTCCCACATGCTGATTGCTATACTGTACAGTACCTTACATATCACATATCCAGCTGCTGTATTATCAGGGTTATACAGTTACTATACATTATACACCACATGCTGCTATAGTGTACAGTAACTTATATATCACATATCCAGCTGCTGTGTTATTAGGGTTATACAGTTACTATACATTATATACCACATGCTGATTGCTATACTGTACAGTAACTTATATATCACATATCTAGCTGCAGCTGTGTTATCAGGGGTATACAGTTACTATACATTATACACCACATGCTGCTGTACTGTACAGTAACTTATATATCACATATCCAGCTGCTGTGTTATCAGGGTTATACAGTTACTATACATTATACACCACATGCTGCTGTACTGTACAGTAACTTATATATCACATATCCAGCTGCTGCTGTGTTATCAGGGTTATACGTTACTATACATTATATATTACATGCTGATTGCTATACAGTACAGTAACTTATATATCACATATCCAGCTGCTGTTTAACAGGGTTATACAGTTACTATACATTATATACCACATGCTGATTGCTATACTGTACAGTAACTTATATATCACATATCCAGCTGCTGCTGTGTTATCAGGGTTATACAGTTACGATATATTATATACCACATGCTGCTATACTGTACAGTAACTTATATATCACATATCCAGCTGCTGTGTTATCAGGGTTATATAGTTACTATACATTATATACCACATGCTGATTGCTATACTGTACAGTAACTTATATATCACATATCCAGCTGCTGTGTTATCAGGGTTATACAGTTACTATACATTATATACCACATGCTGCTATACTGTACAGTAACTTATATATCACATATCCAGCTGCTGTGTTATTAGGGTTATACAGTTACTATACATTATATACCACATGCTGCTATACTGTACAGTAACTTATATATCACATATTCAGCTGCTGCTGTGTTATCAGGGGTATACAGTTACTATACATTATACACCACATGCTGCTGTACTGTACAGTAACTTATATATCACATATTCAGCTGCGGTGTTATCAGGATTATACAGTTACTATACATTATACACCACATGCTGCTGTACTGTACAGTAACTTATATATCACATATCCAGCTGCTGTGTTATCAGGGTTATACAGTTACTATACATTATATACCACATGCTGATTGCTATACTGTACAGTAACTTACATATCACATATCCAGCTGCTGTGTTATCAGGGTTATACAGTTACTATACATTATACACCACATGCTGCTATAGTGTACAGTAACTTATATATCACATATCCAGCTGCTGTGTTATTAGGGTTATAAAGTTACTATACATTATATACCACATGCTGATTGCTATACTGTACAGTAACTTATATATCACATATCCAGCTGCTGGTGTGTTATCAGGGGTATACAGTTACTATACATTATACACCATATGCTGCTGTACTGTACAGTAACATAAATATCACATATCCAGCTGCTGTGTTATCAGGGGTATACAGTTACTATACATTATACACCACATGCTGCTGTACTGTACAGTAACTTATATATCACATATTCAGCTGCTGTGTTATCAGGGTTATATAGTTACTATACATTATACACCACATGCTGCTGTACTGTACAGTAACTTATATATCACATATCCAGCTGCTGCTGTGTTATCAGGGTTATACAGTTACTATACATTATATATTACATGCTGATTGCTATACAGTACAGTAACTTATATATCTCATATCCAGCTGCTGTTTTATCAGGGTTACACAGTTACTATACATTATATACCACATGCTGATTGCTATACTGTACAGTAACTTATATATCACATATCCAGCTGCTGCTGTGTTATCAGGGTTATACAGTTACTATATATTATATACCACATGCTGCTATACTGTACAGTAACTTATATATCACATATCCAGCTGCTGTGTTATCAGGGTTATACAGTTACTATACATTATATACCACATGCTGCTATACTGTACAGTAACTTATATATCACATATCCAGCTGCTGCTGTGTTATCAGGGTTATACAGTTACTATACAGTATACACCACATGCTGATTGCTTTACTGTACAGTAACTTATATATCACATATCCAGCTGCTGTGTTATCAGGGTTATACAGTTACTATACATTATATACCACATGCTGCTATAGTGTACAGTAACTTATATATCACATATCCAGCTGCTGTGTTATTAGGGTTATACAGTTACTATACATTATATACCACATGCTGATTGCTATACTGTACAGTAACTTATATATCACATATCCAGCTGCTGCTGTCTTATCAGGGGTATACAGTTACTATACATTATACACCACATGCTGCTGTACTGTACAGTAACATAATATCACATATCTAGCTGCTGTGTTATCAGGGGTATACAGTTACTATACATTATACACCACATGCTGCTGTACTGTACAGTAACTTATATATCACATATCCAGCTGCTGTGTTATCAGGGTTATACAGTTACTATACATTATACACCACATGCTGCTGTACTGTACAGTAACTTATATATCACATATCCAGCTGCTGCTGTGTTATCAGGGTTATACAGTTACTATACATTATATATTACATGCTGATTGCTATACAGTACAGTAACTTATATATCACATATCCAGCTGCTGTTTTATCAGGGTTATACAGTTACTATACATTATATACCACATGCTGATTGCTATACTGTACAGTAACTTATATATCACATATCCAGCTGCTGCTGTGTTATCAGGGTTATACAGTTACTATATATTATATACCACATGCTGCTATACTGTACAGTAACTCATATATCACATATCCAGCTGCTGTGTTATCAGGGTTATACAGTTACTATACATTATATACCACATGCTGCTATACTGTACAGTAACTTATATATCACATATCCAGCTGCTGCAGTGTTATCAGGGTTATACAATTACTATACATTATACACCACATGCTGATTGCTATACTGTACAGTAACTTATATATCACATATCCAGCTGCTGTGTTATCAGGGTTATACAGTTACTATACATTATATACCACATGCTGATTGCTATACTGTACAGTAACTTACATATCACATATCCAGCTGCTGTATTATCAGGGTTATACAGTTACTAGACATTATACACCACATGCTGCTATACTGTACAGTAACTTATATATCACATATCCAGCTGCTGTATTATCAGGGTTATACAGTTACTATACATTATACACCACATGCTGATTGCTATACTGTACAGTAACTTATATATCACATATCAGCTGCTGTGTTATCAGGGTTATACAGTTACTATACATTATATACCACATGCTGCTATACTGTACAGTAACTGATATATTACATATCCAGCTGCTGAGTTATCAGGGTTATACAGTTACTATACATTATATACCACATGCTGATTGCTATACTGTACAGTAACTTACATATCACATATCCAGCTGCTGTGTTATCAGGGTTATACAGTTACTATACATTATACACCACATGCTGCTATAGTGTACAGTAACTTATATATCACATATCCAGCTGCTGTGTTATTAGGGTTATACAGTTACTATACATTATATACCACATGCTGATTGCTATACTGTACAGTAACTTATATATCACATATCCAGCTGCTGCTGTGTTATCAGGGGTATACAGTTACTATACATTATACACCAAATGCTGCTGTACTGTACAGTAACATAAATATCACATATCCAGCTGCTGTGTTATCAGGGGTATACAGTTACTATACATTATACACCACATGCTGCTGTACTGTACAGTAACTTATATATCACATATTCAGCTGCTGTGTTATCAGGGTTATACAGTTACTATACATTATACACCACATGCTGCTGTACTGTACAGTAACTTATATATCACATATCCAGCTGCTGCTGTGTTATCAGAGTTATACAGTTACTATACATTATATATTACATGCTGATTGCTATACAGTACAGTAACTTATATATCACATATCCAGCTGCTGTTTTATCAGGGTTATACAGTTACTATACATTATATACCACATGCTGATTGCTATACTGTACAGTAACTTATATATCACATATCCAGCTGCTGCTGTGTTATCAGGGTTATACAGTTACTATATATTATATACCACATGCTGCTTATACTGTACAGTAACTTATATATCACATATCCAGCTGCTGTGTTATCAGGGTTATACAGTTACTATACATTATATACCACATGCTGCTATACTGTACAGTAACTTATATATCACATATCCAGCTGCTGCTGTGTTATCAGGGTTATACAGTTACTATACAGTATACACCACATGCTGATTGCTATACTGTACAGTAACTTATATATCACATATCCAGCTGCTGTGTTATCAGGGTTATACAGTTACTATACATTACATACCACATGCTGATTGCTATACTGTACAGTAACTTATATATCACATATCCAGCTGCTGTGTTATCAGGGTTATACAGTTACTATACATTATACACCACATGCTGCTATAGTGTACAGTAACTTATATATCACATATCCAGCTGCTGTGTTATTAGGGTTATACAGTTACTATACATTATATACCACATGCTGATTGCTATACTGTACAGTAACTTATATATCACATATCCAGCTGCTGCTGTGTTATCAGGGGTATACAGTTACTATACATTATACACCACATGCTGCTGTACTGTACAGTAACATAAATATCACATATCTAGCTGCTGTGTTATCAGGGGTATACAGTTACTATACATTATACACCACATGCTGCTGTACTGTACAGTAACTTATATATCACATATCCAGCTGCTGTGTTATCAGGGTTATACAGTTACTATACATTATACACCACATGCTGCTGTACTGTACAGTAACTTATATATCACATATCCAGCTGCTGCTGTGTTATCAGGGTTATACAGTTACTAAACATTATATATTACATGCTGATTGCTATACAGTACAGTAACTTATATATCACATATCCAGCTGCTGTTTTATCAGGGTTATACAGTTACTATACATTATATAACACATGCTGATTGCTATACTGTACAGTAACTTATATATCACATATCCAGCTGCTGCTGTGTTATCAGGGTTATACAGTTACTATATATTATATACCACATGCTGCTATACTGTACAGTAACTCATATATCACATATCCAGCTGCTGTGTTATCAGGGTTATACAGTTACTATACATTATATACCACATGCTGCTATACTGTACAGTAACTTATATATCACATATCCAGCTGCTGCAGTGTTATCAGGGTTATACAGTTACTATACATAATACACCACATGCTGATTGCTATACTGTACAGTAACTTATATATCACATATCCAGCTGCTGTGTTATCAGGGTTATACAGTTACTATACATTATATACCACATGCTGATTGCTATACTGTACAGTAACTTACATATCACATATCCAGCTGCTGTATTATCAGGGTTATACAGTTACTAGACATTATACACCACATGCTGCTATACTGTACAGTAACTTATATATCACATATCCAGCTGCTGTGTTATCAGGGTTATACAGTTACTATACATTATACACCACATGCTGATTGCTATACTGTACAGTAACTTATATATCACATATCCAGCTGCTGTGTTATCAGGGTTATACAGTTACTATACATTATATACCACATGCTGCTATACTGTACAGTAACTGATATATTACATATCCAGCTGCTGAGTTATCAGGGTTATACAGTTACTATACATTATATACCACATGCTGATTGCTATACTGTACAGTAACTTACATATCACATATCCAGCTGCTGTGTTATCAGGGTTATACAGTTACTATACATTATACACCACATGCTGCTATAGTGTACAGTAACTTATATATCACATATCCAGCTGCTGTGTTATTAGGGTTATACAGTTACTATACATTATATACCACATGCTGATGCTATACTGTACAGTAACTTATATATCACATATCCAGCTGCTGCTGTCTTATCAGGGGTATACAGTTACTATACATTATACACCAAATGCTGCTGTACTGTACAGTAACATAAATATCACATATCCAGCTGCTGTGTTATCAGGGGTATACAGTTACTATACATTATACACCACATGCTGCTGTACTGTACAGTAACTTATATATCACATATTCAGCTGCTGTGTTATCAGGGTTATACAGTTACTATACATTATACACCACATGCTGCTGTACTGTACAGTAACTTATATATCACATATCCAGCTGCTGCAGTGTTATCAGGGTTATACAGTTACTATACATTACATACCACATGCTGATTGCTATACTGTACAGTAACTTACATATCACATATCCAGCTGCTGTGTTATCAGGGTTATACAGTTACTATACATTATACACCACATTCTGCTATACTGTACAGTAACTTATATATCACATATCCAGCTGCTGTGTTATTAGGGTTATACAGTTACTATACATTATATACCACATGCTGATTGCTATACTGTACAGTAACTTATATATCACATATCCAGCTGCTGCTGTGTTATCAGGGGTATACAGTTACTATACATTATACACCACATGCTGCTGTACTGTACAGTAACATAAATATCACATATCTAGCTGCTGTGTTATCAGGGGTATACAGTTACTATACATTATACACCACATGCTGCTGTACTGTACAGTAACTTATATATCACATATCCAGCTGCTGTGTTGTCAGGGTTATACAGTTACTATACATTATACACCACATGCTGCTGTACTGTACAGTAACTTATATATCACATATCCAGCTGCTGCTGTGTTATCAGGGTTATACAGTTACTAAACATTATATATTACATGCTGATTGCTATACAGTACAGTAACTTATATATCACATATCCAGCTGCTGTTTTATCAGGGTTATACAGTTACTATACATTATATACCACATGCTGATTGCTATACTGTACAGTAACTTATATATCACATATCCAGCTGCTGCTGTGTTATCAGGGTTATACAGTTACTATATATTATATACCACATGCTGCTATACTGTACAGTAACTTATATATCACATATCCAGCTGCTGTGTTATTAGGGTTATACAGTTACTATACATTATATACCACATGCTGCTATACTGTACAGTAACTTATATATCACATATCCAGCTGCTGCAGTGTTATCAGGGTTATACAGTTACTATACATTATACACCACATGCTGATTGCTATACTGTACAGTAACTTATATATCACATATCCAGCTGCTGTGTTATCAGGGTTATACAGTTACTATACATTATATACCACATGCTGATTGCTATACTGTACAGTAACTTACATATCACATATCCAGCTGCTGTATTATCAGGGTTATACAGTTACTAGACATTATACACCACATGCTGCTATACTGTACAGTAATTATATATCACATATCCAGCTGCTGTGTTATCAGGGTTATGCAGTTACTATACATTATATACCACATGCTGCTATACTGTACAGTAACTTATATATCACATATCCAGCTGCTGTGTTATCAGGGTTATACAGTTACTATACATTATATACCACATGCTGCTATACTGTACAGTAACTTATATATCACATATCCAGCTGCTGCTGTGTTATCAGGGGTATACAGTTACTATACATTATACACCACATGCTGCTGTACTGTACAGTAACATAAATATCACATATCCAGCTGCTGTGTTATCAGGGGTATACAGTTACTATACATTATACACCACATGCTGCTGTACTGTACAGTAACTTATATATCACATATTCAGCTGCTGTGTTATCAGGGTTATACAGTTACTATACATTATACACCACATGCTGCTGTACTGTACAGTAACTTATATATCACATATCCAGCTGCTGCTGTGTTATCAGAGTTATACAGTTACTATACATTATATATTATATGCTGATTGCTATACAGTACAGTAACTTATATATCACATATCCAGCTGCTGTTTTATCAGGGTTATACAGTTACTATACATTATATACCACATGCTGATTGCTATACTGTACAGTAAACTTATATATCACATATCCAGCTGCTGCTGTGTTATCAGGGTTATACAGTTACTATATATTATATACCACATGCTGCTATACTGTACAGTAACTTATATATCACATATCCAGCTGCTGTGTTATCAGGGTTATACAGTTACTATACATTATATACCACATGCTGCTATACTGTACAGTAACTTATATATCACATATCCAGCTGCTGTGTTATCAGGGTTATACAGTTACTATACATTACATACCACATGCTGATTGCTATACTGTACAGTAACTTACATATCACATATCCAGCTGTTGTGTTATCAGGGTTATACAGTTACTATACATTATACACCACATGCTGCTATAGTGTACAGTAACTTATATATCACATATCCAGCTGCTGTGTTATTAGGGTTATACAGTTACTATACATTATATACCACATGCTGATTGCTATACTGTACAGTAACTTATATATCACATATCCAGCTGCTGCTGTGTTATCAGGGGTATACAGTTACTATACATTATACACCACATGCTGCTGTACTGTACAGTAACATAAATATCACATATCTAGCTGCTGTGTTATCAGGGGTATACAGTTACTATACATTATACACCACATGCTGCTGTACTGTACAGTAACTTATATATCACATATCCAGCTGCTGTGTTATCAGGGTTATACAGTTACTATACATTATACACCACATGCTGCTGTACTGTACAGTAACTTATATATCACATATCCAGCTGCTGCTGTGTTATCAGGGTTATACAGTTACTAAACATTATATATTACATGCTGATTGCTATACAGTACAGTAACTTATATATCACATATCCAGCTGCTGTTTTATCAGGGTTATACAGTTACTATACATTATATACCACATGCTGATTGCTATACTGTACAGTAACTTATATATCACATATCCAGCTGCTGTGTTATCAGGGTTATACAGTTACTATACATTATATACCACATGCTGCTATACTGTACAGTAACTTATATATCACATATCCAGCTGCTGCTGTGTTATCAGGGTTATACAGTTACTATACAGTATACACCACATGCTGATTGCTATACTGTACAGTAACTTATATATCACATATCCAGCTGCTGTGTTATCAGGGTTATACAGTTACTATACATTACATACCACATGCTGATTGCTATACTGTACAGTAACTTATATATCACATATCCAGCTGCTGTGTTATCAGGGTTATACAGTTACTATACATTATACACCACATGCTGCTATAGTGTACAGTAACTTATATATCACATATCCAGCTGCTGTGTTATTAGGGTTATACAGTTACTATACATTATATACCACATGCTGATTGCTATACTGTACAGTAACTTATATATCACATATCCAGCTGCTGCTGTGTTATCAGGGGTATACAGTTACTATACATTATACACCACATGCTGCTGTACTGTACAGTAACATAAATATCACATATCTAGCTGCTGTGTTATCAGGGGTATACAGTTACTATACATTATACACCACATGCTGCTGTACTGTACAGTAACTTATATATCACATATCCAGCTGCTGTGTTATCAGGGTTATACAGTTACTATACATTATACACCACATGCTGCTGTACTGTACAGTAACTTATATATCACATATCCAGCTGCTGCTGTGTTATCAGGGTTATACAGTTACTAAACATTATATATTACATGCTGATTGCTATACAGTACAGTAACTTATATATCACATATCCAGCTGCTGTTTTATCAGGGTTATACAGTTACTATACATTATATAACACATGCTGATTGCTATACTGTACAGTAACTTATATATCACATATCCAGCTGCTGCTGTGTTATCAGGGTTATACAGTTACTATATATTATATACCACATGCTGCTATACTGTACAGTAACTCATATATCACATATCCAGCTGCTGTGTTATCAGGGTTATACAGTTACTATACATTATATACCACATGCTGCTATACTGTACAGTAACTTATATATCACATATCCAGCTGCTGCAGTGTTATCAGGGTTATACAGTTACTATACATAATACACCACATGCTGATTGCTATACTGTACAGTAACTTATATATCACATATCCAGCTGCTGTGTTATCAGGGTTATACAGTTACTATACATTATATACCACATGCTGATTGCTATACTGTACAGTAACTTACATATCACATATCCAGCTGCTGTATTATCAGGGTTATACAGTTACTAGACATTATACACCACATGCTGCTATACTGTACAGTAACTTATATATCACATATCCAGCTGCTGTGTTATCAGGGTTATACAGTTACTATACATTATACACCACATGCTGATTGCTATACTGTACAGTAACTTATATATCACATATCCAGCTGCTGTGTTATCAGGGTTATACAGTTACTATACATTATATACCACATGCTGCTATACTGTACAGTAACTGATATATTACATATCCAGCTGCTGAGTTATCAGGGTTATACAGTTACTATACATTATATACCACATGCTGATTGCTATACTGTACAGTAACTTACATATCACATATCCAGCTGCTGTGTTATCAGGGTTATACAGTTACTATACATTATACACCACATGCTGCTATAGTGTACAGTAACTTATATATCACATATCCAGCTGCTGTGTTATTAGGGTTATACAGTTACTATACATTATATACCACATGCTGATTGCTATACTGTACAGTAACTTATATATCACATATCCAGCTGCTGCTGTCTTATCAGGGGTATACAGTTACTATACATTATACACCAAATGCTGCTGTACTGTACAGTAACATAAATATCACATATCCAGCTGCTGTGTTATCAGGGGTATACAGTTACTATACATTATACACCACATGCTGCTGTACTGTACAGTAACTTATATATCACATATTCAGCTGCTGTGTTATCAGGGTTATACAGTTACTATACATTATACACCACATGCTGCTGTACTGTACAGTAACTTATATATCACATATCCAGCTGCTGCAGTGTTATCAGGGTTATACAGTTACTATACATTACATACCACATGCTGATTGCTATACTGTACAGTAACTTACATATCACATATCCAGCTGCTGTGTTATCAGGGTTATACAGTTACTATACATTATACACCACATTCTGCTATACTGTACAGTAACTTATATATCACATATCCAGCTGCTGTGTTATTAGGGTTATACAGTTACTATACATTATATACCACATGCTGATTGCTATACTGTACAGTAACTTATATATCACATATCCAGCTGCTGCTGTGTTATCAGGGGTATACAGTTACTATACATTATACACCACATGCTGCTGTACTGTACAGTAACATAAATATCACATATCTAGCTGCTGTGTTATCAGGGGTATACAGTTACTATACATTATACACCACATGCTGCTGTACTGTACAGTAACTTATATATCACATATCCAGCTGCTGTGTTGTCAGGGTTATACAGTTACTATACATTATACACCACATGCTGCTGTACTGTACAGTAACTTATATATCACATATCCAGCTGCTGCTGTGTTATCAGGGTTATACAGTTACTAAACATTATATATTACATGCTGATTGCTATACAGTACAGTAACTTATATATCACATATCCAGCTGCTGTTTTATCAGGGTTATACAGTTACTATACATTATATACCACATGCTGATTGCTATACTGTACAGTAACTTATATATCACATATCCAGCTGCTGCTGTGTTATCAGGGTTATACAGTTACTATATATTATATACCACATGCTGCTATACTGTACAGTAACTTATATATCACATATCCAGCTGCTGTGTTATCAGGGTTATACAGTTACTATACATTATATACCACATGCTGCTATACTGTACAGTAACTTATATATCACATATCCAGCTGCTGCAGTGTTATCAGGGTTATACAGTTACTATACATTATACACCACATGCTGATTGCTATACTGTACAGTAACTTATATATCACATATCCAGCTGCTGTGTTATCAGGGTTATACAGTTACTATACATTATATACCACATGCTGATTGCTATACTGTACAGTAACTTACATATCACATATCCAGCTGCTGTATTATCAGGGTTATACAGTTACTAGACATTATACACCACATGCTGCTATACTGTACAGTAATTATATATCACATATCCAGCTGCTGTGTTATCAGGGTTATGCAGTTACTATACATTATATACCACATGCTGCTATACTGTACAGTAACTTATATATCACATATCCAGCTGCTGTGTTATAAGGGTTATACAGTTACTATACATTATATACCACATGCTGCTATACTGTACAGTAACTTATATATCACATATCCAGCTGCTGCTGTGTTATCAGGGGTATACAGTTACTATACATTATACACCACATGCTGCTGTACTGTACAGTAACATAAATATCACATATCCAGCTGCTGTGTTATCAGGGGTATACAGTTACTATACATTATACACCACATGCTGCTGTACTGTACAGTAACTTATATATCACATATTCAGCTGCTGTGTTATCAGGGTTATACAGTTACTATACATTATACACCACATGCTGCTGTACTGTACAGTAACTTATATATCACATATCCAGCTGCTGCTGTGTTATCAGAGTTATACAGTTACTATACATTATATATTATATGCTGATTGCTATACAGTACAGTAACTTATATATCACATATCCAGCTGCTGTTTTATCAGGGTTATACAGTTACTATACATTATATACCACATGCTGATTGCTATACTGTACAGTAACTTATATATCACATATCCAGCTGCTGCTGTGTTATCAGGGTTATACAGTTACTATATATTATATACCACATGCTGCTATACTGTACAGTAACTTATATATCACATATCCAGCTGCTGTGTTATCAGGGTTATACAGTTACTATACATTATATACCACATGCTGCTATACTGTACAGTAACTTATATATCACATATCCAGCTGCTGTGTTATCAGGGTTATACAGTTACTATACATTACATACCACATGCTGATTGCTATACTGTACAGTAACTTACATATCACATATCCAGCTGTTGTGTTATCAGGGTTATACAGTTACTATACATTATACACCACATGCTGCTATAGTGTACAGTAACTTATATATCACATATCCAGCTGCTGTGTTATTAGGGTTATACAGTTACTATACATTATATACCACATGCTGATTGCTATACTGTACAGTAACTTATATATCACATATCCAGCTGCTGCTGTGTTATCAGGGGTATACAGTTACTATACATTATACACCACATGCTGCTGTACTGTACAGTAACATAAATATCACATATCTAGCTGCTGTGTTATCAGGGGTATACAGTTACTATACATTATACACCACATGCTGCTGTACTGTACAGTAACTTATATATCACATATCCAGCTGCTGTGTTATCAGGGTTATACAGTTACTATACATTATACACCACATGCTGCTGTACTGTACAGTAACTTATATATCACATATCCAGCTGCTGCTGTGTTATCAGGGTTATACAGTTACTAAACATTATATATTACATGCTGATTGCTATACAGTACAGTAACTTATATATCACATATCCAGCTGCTGTTTTATCAGGGTTATACAGTTACTATACATTATATACCACATGCTGATTGCTATACTGTACAGTAACTTATATATCACATATCCAGCTGCTGTGTTATCAGGGTTATACAGTTACTATATATTATATACCACATGCTGCTATACTGTACAGTAACTTATATATCACATATCCAGCTGCTGTGTTATCAGGGTTATACAGTTACTATACATTATATACCACATGCTGCTATACTGTACAGTAACTTATATATCACATATCCAGCTGCTGCAGTGTTATCAGGGTTATACAGTTACTATACATTATACACCACATTCTGATTGCTATACTGTACAGTAACTTATATATCACATATCCAGCTGCTGTGTTATCAGGGTTATACAGTTACTATACATTATATACCACATGCTGATTGCTATACTGTACAGTAACTTACATATCACATATCCAGCTGCTGTATTATCAGGGTTATACAGTTACTAGACATTATACACCACATGCTGCTATACTGTACAGTAACTTATATATCACATATCCAGCTGCTGTGTTATCAGGGTTATACAGTTACTATACATTATACACCACATGCTGCTATACTGTACAGTAACTTTTATATTACATATCCAGCTGCTGAGTTATCAGGGTTATACAGTTACTATACATTATATACCACATGCTGCTATACTATACAGTAACTTATATATCACATATCCAGCTGCTGTGTTATCAGGGTTATACAGTTACTATACATTATAAACCACATGCTGATTGCTATACTGTACAGTAACTTATATATCACATATTCAGCTGCTGCAGTGTTATCAGGGTTATACAGTTACTATACATTATATACCACATGCTGCTATTCTGTACAGTAACTTATATATCACATATCCAGCTGCTGTGTTATCAGGGTTATACAGTTACTATACATTATATACCACATGCTGCTATTCTGTACAGTAACTTATATATCACATATCCAGCTGCTGAAGTGTTATCAGGGTTATACAGTTACTATACATTATATACCACATGCTGATTGCTATACTGTACAGTAACTTATATATCACATATCCAGCTGCTGTGTTATCAGGGTTATACAGTCACTATACATTATATACCACATGCTGCTGTACTGTACAGTAACATATATCACATATCAAGCTGCTGCTGTGTTATCAGGGTTATACAGTTACTATACATTATACACCACATGCTGCTATACTATACAGTAACTTATATCACATATCCAGCTGCTGTGTTATCAGGGTTATACAGCTACTATACATTATATACCACATGCTGATTGCTATACTGTACAGTAGCTTAAATATCACATATCAAGCTGCTGCTGTGTCATCAGGGTTATACAGTTACTGTACATTATATTCCACATGCTGATTGCTATACTGTACAGTAACTTATATATCACATATGCAGCTGCTGCTGTGTTATCAGGGTTATAAAGTTACTATACATTATACACCAAATGCTGATTGCTATACTGTACAGTAACTTATATATCACATATGCAGCTGCTGCTGTGTTATCAGGGTTATAAAGTTACTATACATTATACACCAAATGCTGATTTCTATACTGTACAGTAACTTATATATCACATATCCAGCTGCTGCTGTGTTATCAGGGTTATACAGTTACTATACATTATACACCACATGCTGCTATACTATACAGTAACTTATATCACATATCCAGCTGCTGTGTTATCAGGGTTATACAGTTACTGTACATTATATACCACATGCTGATTGCTATACTGTACAGTAAGTTATATATCCCATATCCAGCTGCTGCTGTGTTATCAGGGTTATACAGTTACTATACATTATATACCACATGCTGCTATATTGTACAGTAACTTATATATCACATATCCAGGTGCTGCAATGTTATCAGGGTTGTACAGTTACTATACATTATATACCACATGCTGCTATACTGTACAGTAAATTATATATCACATATCCAGCTGCTGCTGCGTTATCAGGGTTATACAGTTACTATACATTATATACCACATGCTGATTGCTTTACTGTACAGTAACTTATATATCACATATCCAGCTGCTGTGTTATCAGGGTTATACAGTTACTATACATTATATACCACATGCTGCTATACTGTACAGTAACTTATATATCACATATCCAGCTGCTGTGTTATCAGGGTTATACAGTTACTATACATTATACACCACATGGTGCTATACTGTACAGTAACTTATATATCACATATCCAGCTGCTGTGTTATCAGGGTTATACAGTTACTATACATTATATACCCCATGCTGCTATACTGTACAGTAACTTATATATCACATATCCAGCTGCTGTGCTATCAGGGTTATACAGTTACTATACATTATATACCACATGCTGCTATACTGTACAGTAACTTATATATCACATATCCAGCTGCTGCTGTGTTATCAGGGTTATACAGTTACTATACATTATACACCACATGCTGCTATACTGTATAGTAACTTATATATCACATATCCAGCTGCTGTGTTATCAGGGTTTTACAGTTACTATACTTTACACACCACATGCTGCTATACTGTACAGTAACTTATATATCACATATCCAGCTGCTGCAGTGTTATCAGGGTTATACAGTTACTATATATTATATACCGCATGCTACTATACTGTACAGTAACTTATATATCACATATCCAGCTGCTATGTTATCAGGGTTATACAGTTACTATACATTATATACCACATGCTCCTATACTGTACAGTAACTTATATACCACATATCCAGCTGCTGCTGTGTTATCAGGGTTATACAGTTACTATACATTATACACCACATGCTGCTATACTGTACAGTAACTTATATATCACATATCCAGCTGCAGTGTTATCAGGGTTATACAGTTACTATACATTATATATCACATGCTGCTATACTGTACAGTAACTTATATATCACATATCCAGCTGCTGTGTTATCAGGGTTATACAGTTACTATACATTATACACCACATGGTGATTGCTATACTGTACAGTAACTTATATATCACATATCCAGCTGTTGTGTTATCAGGGATATACAGTTACTGTACATTATATACCACATGCTGCTATACTGTACAGTAACTTATATATCACATATCCAGCTGCTGCTGTGTTATCAGGGTTATACAGTTACTATACATTATACACCGCATGCTGCTTCCAAGGTCTTTACTTGGTTAGCATGGGACCCACAGTTTCTGGCCCATGGTACCCCTGTTTACTAACATCAGGCGGGCACTGAGTAACGCGGTTAGCGCAAAGGTCCACTTGACTACCTAAACTTGGACAAGCGCTTGTGGCCAGGGACGCTACATGACTCTAATGGCACACTGGGTCAACGGTGTAGAGAGGGGGACCAGGTCGCAATTAGGGATGGGCTACCTGCTACCCCCGCCCAAGATTGACGGCCTTGTTTTTTTGACAGCTTGGAGAACCCCTCCTCCTTCTGGATTTTTCTTTTACATAGCCAGTTTGTGGTGTCCCACCACAGGTGTTTCTGTTTATAACACCCCTTGCCAATGCATGGTACCTGAAAAGTAAAGTGGTGAGGAAGTCATATATAAGTTTTGCCACTGGATGTCAGTACTATGTATATTTATGTATATGTTTTGCACAGCTGTAGTCATGTAAGGGTTTCTGTATTGTGATTGGGATTCTGTACACCAATGAGGCTGTTTTATTTCTACCTATCTCTATCCTCCTTTCTTCTCACCTCTCTTATCCACCACTCAAAGGTGCTGTTACATACACCCTGTAGGAGGTAGTCACATGGGGAGAGGAAGTATAGGGGAGTTAGGGATAGCCAAGAGTGTGGGCTGCAGGAGCCTCACTCTAACCCTCCTCCCACCCTGATCCAACCCTTGCCCACTCCCAGGAGATCTGCTCAGGTCCCTTTCCTGAATTTGAGTCATCGAGAGCAGTGCAAGAATTGCAGGAGATACCTGAGGATTTGGTTGTACCGATGCCCACACGTCCTCCATCTCCGGCTGATGGTGATGTGGAATGCAAATGATGAGCGATGGTGACGAGACACGGTTGTCAGCAAGGGAGGCTGTTGTTATGTCCAATGGGCAGGAGGAGGAGCAGAGTTAGGAAGTGTGATGTCTAGTGGGTAAAACCGTGGGGATGTGGAGGCACCGCAAAAAGCAAGAAGAGGCAGTGGGGTGGCCGGGGGCAGAGGACAGTCCATACAGAGAAGGCAAGAAGAGGCAGTGCGGTGGCCGGGGGCAGAGGACAGTCCATACAGAGAAGGCAAGAAGAGGCAGTGGGGTGGCCGGGGGCAGAGGACAGTCCATACAGAGAAGGCAGGAAGAGGCAGTGGGGTGGCCGGAGGCAGAGGACAGTCCATACAGAGAAGGCAGGAAGAGGCAGTGCGGTGGCCGGAGGCAGAGGACAGTCCATACAGAGAAGGCAGGAAGAGACAGTGGGGTGGCCGGGGGCAGAGCACAGTCCATACAGAGAAGGCAGGAAGAGGCAGTGGGGTGGCCGGAGGCAGAGGACAGTCCATACAGAGAAGGCAGGAAGAGGCAGTGCGGTGGCCGGAGGCAGAGGACAGTCCATACAGAGAAGGCAGGAAGAGACAGTGGGGTGGCCGGGGGCAGAGCACAGTCCATACAGAGAAGGCAGGAAGAGGCAGTGGGGTGGCCGGGGGCAGAGGACAGTCCATACAGAGAAGGCAGGAAGAGACAGTGGGGTGGCCGGAGGCAGAGGACAGTCCATACAGAGAAGGCAGGAAGAGGCAGTGGGGTGGCCGGAGGCAGAGGACAGTCCATACAGAGAAGGCAGGAAGAGGCAGTGGGGTGGCCGGAGGCAGACGACAGTCCAGTAGTGATATTTGATAGGGGGCAGGGTGGGCGGCCGCCCCCGGGCCCACTCTGGCAGGGGCCCACTGTGATCTCCAGAGATTTTTCGCTGAATTGGGTCCCACGGCATCCGGCAAGTTCTCTTGGGACGGCACTCAGCTGCTGGATGCTGAGCCTGGCCATGTAATCACTCCTGTGGCCGGAGGCAGAGCAATTCCGCCTCCAGCCACAAGAGGCCGCTACCTTCCCCCTGCACTTGAGTCACACACACAGAGCAGAGACTCGGAGTGAGCTGACTCCTGAGGCTGACTGTGACAGGACTGCGTTGCAGGTAATTATGGCGTCCTTTCTTTTTCTGGGGGGAGAGGAGGTGTGGGGTGTGATGTGCTGGTCTGGCCAAATGACGGGGACCTAATTTGGAGTTACAGGCTACTGGGGGGATGCAGCTTGGGGTGTGTATACCTGCTGTATTAGTGGAAAAAATGGCGGGCGGGTGGTAAGAAGAGGGTCTGCCATGTGTCCACTTGGTAACTGCCGCTTCTGCCATGAGATAGAATGAGCTTTCTGCCTCAGGCAGCAGACTCTTTGCCTCACTAGGGGACGGCTGCACAGCACAATCCCTTACTTTCACTTTCACTTTCACTTATGCAGAGAGCCGACACACATTAGAGCTGACTGGAAGGTGTGTGCCCTGTCCCCTCCACTACTAAACCCCCCATATCTACCTATACTACTACACCCCTTATCCACTATACCTCACTACTACACCCCTTATCCACTATACCTCACTACTACACCCCTCATATCTACCTATACTACTACTACACCCCTTATCCACTATACCTCACTACTACACCCCTTATCCACTATACCTCACTACTACACCCCTCATCCACTACACCTCCACTACTACACCCCTTATCCACTATACCTCACTACTACACCCCTTATCCACTATACCTCACTACTACACCCCTCATCCACTATACCTCACTACTACACCCCTCATCCACTACTACACCCCTTATCCACTATACCTCACTACTACACCCCTCATCCACTACACCTCCACTACTACACCCCTCATCCACTATACCTCACTACTACACCCCTTATCCACTATACCTCACTACTACACCCCTCATCCACTATACCTCCACTACTACACCCCTTATCCACTACACCTCACTACTACACCCCTTATCCACTATACCTCACTACTACACCCCTCATATCTACCTATACTACTACTACACCCCTTATCCACTATACCTCCACTACTACACCCCTTATCCACTATACCTCACTACTACACCCCTCATCCACTACTACACCCCATATCCACTATACCTCCACTACTACACCCCTCATCCACTACACCTCCACTACTACACCCCTCATCCACTACACCTCCACTACTACACCCCTTATCCACTATACCTCACTACTACACCCCTCATCCACTATACCTCCACTACTACACCCCATATCTACTATAACTCCACTACTACACCCCTCATCCACTACACCTCCACTACTACACCCCTCATCCACTACACCTCCACTACTACACCCCTTATCCACTATACCTCCACTACTACACCCCTCATCCACTATACCTCCACTACTACACCCCATATCCACTATACCTCACTACTACACCCCTTATCCACTATACCTCCACTACTACACCCCTTATCCACTATACCTCACTACTACACCCCTTATCCACTATACCTCACTACTACACCCCTCATCCACTATACCTCACTACTACACCCCTCATATCTACCTATACTACTACTACACCCCTCATCCACTATACCTCACTACTACACCCCTCATCCACTATACCTCACTACTACACCCCTCATCCACTACTACACCCCTTATCCACTATACCTCACTACTACACCCCTTATCCACTATACCTCACTACTACACCCCTCATCCACTACACCTCCACTACTACACCCCTCATCCACTATACCTCACTACTACACCCCTTATCCACTATACCTCACTACTACACCCCTCATCCACTATACCTCACTACTACACCCCTTATCCACTATACCTCCACTACTACACCCCATATCCACTATACCTCCACTACTACTACACCCCTCATCTATACCTGTACTACTATTACACCCCTCATCTGTTCCTGTATTATTACTACTACTACACCCCTCATCCACTATACCTCCACTACTACTACACCCCATATCCACTATACCTCCACTACTACTACACCCCATATCCACTATACCTCTACTACTACACCCCATATCCACTATACCTCCACTACTACACCCCCTATCCACTATACCTCCACTACTACACCCCTTATCCACTATACCTCCACTACTACTACACCCCATATCCACTATACCTCACTACTACACCCCTCATCCACTATACCTCACTACTACACCCCTTATCCACTATACCTCCACTACTACACCCCTTATCCACTATACCTCACTACTACACCCCTTATCCACTATACCTCCACTACTACAGCCCTCATCCACTATACCTCCACTACTACACCCCTTATCCACTATACCTCCACTACTACACCCCTCATCCACTATACCTCCACTACTACACCCCTTATCCACTATACCTCACTACTACACCCCTCATCCACTATACCTCCACTACTACACCCCTTATATACTATACCTCACTACTACACCCCTCATATCTACCTATACTACTACTACTACACCCCTCATCCACTATACCTCCACTACTACACCCCTCATCCACTACACCTCCACTACTACACCCCTCATCCACTACTACACCCCTTATCCACTATACCTCACTACTACACCCCTTATCCACTATACCTCACTACTACACCCCTCATCCACTACACCTCCACTACTACACCCCTCATCCACTATACCTCACTACTACACCCCTCATCCACTATACCTCACTACTACACCCCTTATCCACTATACCTCCACTACTACACCCCATATCCACTATACCTCCACTACTACTACACCCCTCATCCACTATACCTCCACTACTACACCCCATATCCACTATACCTCCACTACTACACCCCATATCCACTATAACTCCACTACTACACCCCTCATCCACTACACCTCCACTACTACACCCCTTATCCACTATACCTCCACTCCTACACCCCTTATCCACTATACCTCCACTACTACTACACCCCATATCCACTATACCTCACTACTACACCCCTCATCCACTATACCTCCACTACTACACCCCATATCCACTATACCTCCACTACTACACCCCTCATCCACTATACCTCCACTACTACACCCCTTATTCACTATACCTCCACTACTACTACACCCCATATCCACTATACCTCCACTACTACACCCCTCATCCACTATACCTCCACTACTACACCCCTTATCCACTATACCTCCACTACTACACCCCTTATCCACTATACCTCCACTACTACACCCCATATCCACTATACCTCCACTACTACACCCCTCATCCACTATACCTCCACTACGACACCCCTTATCCACTATACCTCCACTACTACTACACCCCATATCCACTATACCTCCACTACTACACCCCTCATCCACTACACCTCCACTACTACACCCCTCATCCACTACTACACCCCTTATCCACTATACCTCACTACTACACCCCTCATCCACTATACCTCACTACTACACCCCTCATCCACTACTACACCCCTTATCCACTATACCTCACTACTACACCCCTTATGATGTTGGTCATTTCCAGCATCTTGTACTCAGTATAATGGGGTCACCCTGCTTTCCCAGCATCTAATACTCAGTATGATGGAGGTCACCCAACAAAGCAGCTATGGTTCTTTTATCTTGCATAACCCCTTTAAATTTTACATGGCCGTATATGTGAAAAGTAGAAAGCCTTTTACACTGCTCTCAGTCCCTGTTCTCTATGAGTAATGTAGTTAAATATTTCCTTTATTATTTGGAAAGCAGTGTCTTCTGCTGAGGTTCCCTATGGGTAACTTAGTCGGTTGGGGGCCCACTCAGACTTGCTCGCCCCCCCTAGACTGAACCCCTAGCTACGCCCCTGCGACAGTCCATACAGAGAAGGCAGGAAGAGACAGTGGGGTGGCCGGGGGCAGAGGACAGTCCATACAGAGAAGGCAAGAAGAGGCAGTGGGGTGGCCGGGGGCAGAGGACAGTCCATACAGAGAAGGCAGGAAGAGACAGTGGGGTGGCCGGGGGCAGAGGACAGTCCATACAGAGAAGGCAGGAAGAGACAGTGCGGTGGCCGGAGGCAGAGGACAGTCCTTACAGAGAAGGCAGGAAGAGGCAGTGCGGTGGCCGGAGGCAGAGGACAGTCCATACAGAGAAGGCAGGAAGAGGCAGTGCGGTGGCCGGAGGCAGAGGACAGTCCTTACAGAGAAGGCAGGAAGAGACAGTGCGGTGGCCGGAGGCAGAGGACAGTCCATACAGAGAAGGCAGGAAGAGGCAGTGGGGTGGCCGGAGGCAGAGGACAGTCCATACAGAGAAGGCAGGAAGAGACAGTGCGGTGGCCGGAGGCAGAGGACAGTCCATACAGAGAAGGCAGGAAGAGGCAGTGGGGTGGCCGGGGGCAGAGGACAGTCCATACAGAGAAGGCAGGAAGAGACAGTGGGGTGGCCGGGGACAGAGGACAGTCCATACAGAGAAGGCAAGAAGAGTCAGTGGGGTGGCCGGGGTCAGAGGACAGTCCATACAGAGAAGGCAAGAAGAGGCAGTGCGGTGGCCGGAGGCAGAGGACAGTCCTTACAGAGAAGGCAGGAAGAGGCAGTGGGGTGGCCGGGGTCAGAGGACAGTCCTTACAGAGAAGGCAGGAAGAGGCAGTGGGGTGGCCGGGGGCAGAGGACAGTCCATACAGAGAAGGCAGGAAGAGGCAGTGGGGTGGCCGGGGGCAGAGGACAGTCCATACAGAGAAGGCAGGAAGAGGCAGTGGGGTGGCCGGAGGCAGAGGACAGTCCATACAGAGAAGGCAGGAAGAGGCAGTGGGGTGGCCGGAGGCAGAGCACAGTCCATACAGAGAAGGCAGGAAGAGACAGTGGGGTGGCCGGGGGCAGAGGACAGTCCATACAGAGAAGGCAGGAAGAGGCAGTGCGGTGGCCGGAGGCAGAGGACAGTCCATACAGAGAAGGCAGGAAGAGGCAGTGGGGTGGCCGGAGGCAGAGCACAGTCCATACAGAGAAGGCAGGAAGAGACAGTGGGGTGGCCGGGGGCAGAGGACAGTCCATACAGAGAAGGCAGGAAGAGGCAGTGGGGTGGCCGGGGGCAGAGGACAGTCCATACAGAGAAGGCAGGAAGAGACAGTGGGGTGGCCGGGGTCAGAGGACAGTCCTTACAGAAAAGGCAGGAAGAGGCAGTGGGGTGGCCGGGGGCAGAGGACAGTCCATACAGAGAAGGCAGGAAGAGGCAGTGCGGTGGCCGGAGGCAGAGGACAGTCCTTACAGAGAAGGCAGGAAGAGGCAGTGCGGTGGCCGGAGGCAGAGGACAGTCCATACAGAGAAGGCAGGAAGAGGCAGTGGGGTGGCCGGGGGCAGAGGACAGTCCATACAGAGAAGGCAGGAAGAGGCAGTGGGGTGGCCGGGGGCAGAGCACAGTCCATACAGAGAAGGCAGGAAGAGGCAGTGGGGTGGCCGGAGGCAGAGGACAGTCCATACAGAGAAGGCAGGAAGAGACAGTGGGGTGGCCGGGGGCAGAGGACAGTCCTTACAGAGAAGGCAGGAAGAGGCAGTGGGGTGGCCGGGGGCAGAGGACAGTCCATACAGAGAAGGCAGGAAGAGGCAGTGGGGTGGCCGGAGGCAGAGGACAGTCCATACAGAGAAGGCAGGAAGAGACAGTGGGGTGGCCGGGGGCAGAGGACAGTCCATACAGAGAAGGCAGGAAGAGACAGTGCGGTGGCCGGAGGCAGAGGACAGTCCATACAGAGAAGGCAGGAAGAGGCAGTGGGGTGGCCGGGGGCAGAGGACAGTCCATACAGAGAAGGCAGGAAGAGACAGTGGGGTGGCCGGGGACAGAGGACAGTCCATACAGAGAAGGCAAGAAGAGACAGTGGGGTGGCCGGGGTCAGAGGACAGTCCATACAGAGAAGGCAAGAAGAGGCAGTGCGGTGGCCGGAGGCAGAGGACAGTCCTTACAGAGAAGGCAGGAAGAGGCAGTGGGGTGGCCGGGGTCAGAGGACAGTCCTTACAGAGAAGGCAGGAAGAGGCAGTGGGGTGGCCGGGGGCAGAGGACAGTCCATACAGAGAAGGCAGGAAGAGGCAGTGGGGTGGCCGGGGGCAGAGGACAGTCCATACAGAGAAGGCAGAAAGAGGCAGTGGGGTGGCCGGAGGCAGAGGACAGTCCATACAGAGAAGGCAGGAAGAGGCAGTGGGGTGGCCGGAGGCAGAGCACAGTCCATACAGAGAAGGCAGGAAGAGACAGTGGGGTGGCCGGGGGCAGAGGACAGTCCTTACAGAGAAGGCAGGAAGAGGCAGTGCGGTGGCCGGAGGCAGAGGACAGTCCATACAGAGAAGGCAGGAAGAGGCAGTGGGGTGGCCGGAGGCAGAGCACAGTCCATACAGAGAAGGCAGGAAGAGACAGTGGGGTGGCCGGGGGCAGAGGATAGTCCATACAGAGAAGGCAGGAAGAGGCAGTGGGGTGGCCGGGGGCAGAGGACAGTCCATACAGAGAAGGCAGGAAGAGACAGTGGGGTGGCCGGGGTCAGAGGACAGTCCTTACAGAGAAGGCAGGAAGAGGCAGTGGGGTGGCCGGGGGCAGAGGACAGTCCATACAGAGAAGGCAGGAAGAGGCAGTGCGGTGGCCGGAGGCAGAGGACAGTCCTTACAGAGAAGGCAGGAAGAGGCAGTGCGGTGGCCGGAGGCAGAGGACAGTCCATACAGAGAAGGCAGGAAGAGGCAGTGGGGTGGCCGGGGGCAGAGGACAGTCCATACAGAGAAGGCAGGAAGAGGCAGTGGGGTGGCCGGGGGCAGAGCACAGTCCATACAGAGAAGGCAGGAAGAGGCAGTGGGGTGGCCGGAGGCAGAGGACAGTCCATACAGAGAAGGCAGGAAGAGACAGTGGGGTGGCCGGGGGCAGAGGACAGTCCTTACAGAGAAGGCAGGAAGAGGCAGTGGGGTGGCCGGGGGCAGAGGACAGTCCATACAGAGAAGGCAGGAAGAGGCAGTGGGGTGGCCGGAGGCAGAGGACAGTCCATACAGAGAAGGCAGGAAGAGACAGTGGGGTGGCTGGAGGCAGAGGACAGTCCTTACAGAGAAGGCAGGAAGAGGCAGTGGGGTGGCCGGGGGCAGAGGACAGTCCATACAGAGAAGGCAGGAAGAGGCAGTGGGGTGGCCGGAGGCAGAGGACAGTCCATACAGAGAAGGCAGGAAGAGACAGTGGGGTGGCCGGGGGCAGAGGACAGTCCATACAGAGAAGGCAGGAAGAGACAGTGGGGTAGTCGGGGGCAGAGGACAGTCCATACAAAGAAGGCAGGAAGAGACAGTGGGGTGGCCGGGGGCAGAGGACAGTCCATACAGAGAAGGCAGGAAGAGGCAGTGGGGTGGCCGGAGGCAGAGGACAGTCCATACAGAGAAGGCAGGAAGAGGCAGTGGGGTGGCCGGGGGCAGAGGACAGTCCTTACAGAGAAGGCAGGAAGAGACAGTGGGGTGGCCGGAGGCAGAGGACAGTCCATACAGAGAAGGCAGGAAGAGACAGTGGGGTGGCCGGGGGCAGAGGACAGTCCATACAGAGAAGGCAGGAAGAGGCAGTGGGGTGGCCGGAGGCAGAGGACAGTCCATACAGAGAAGGCAGGAAGAGGCAGTGGGGTGGCCGGGGGCAGAGGACAGTCCTTACAGAGAAGGCAGGAAGAGACAGTGGGGTGGCCGGGGGCAGAGGACAGTCCATCCAATCACCTCTCAGCCTCACAGATGGAAAAATTATTTACCAAGGAGATTCCCAGGCCCCTCGCGCCTCACGTCACGTGAATACGCCGTTGCTGGGTTGCAATAGACGCGATCGCGCACATGCGCACTACAGTGTACAACCAATAGACCAGTGTGGTCGCCATCTACTGGCCAAAAATGGGTATTGCCAAAAAATAGAGACAGTACAAGATACAGTGGTTCCTCAACTTACAATATTAATTGGTTCCAGGACGACCATTGTATGTTGAGACCAAAATTCTATGGAAAACTGGCCCGGCAGTACAGGACATGTAGTATCACAGTATACTCAAAGAATCACTACTACACACACAGCAGTACAGGACATGTAGTATCACACTATACTGTAGGGAGGAGATACCAGACACAGCAGTACAGGACATGTAGTATCACACTATACTCAAGGAATCACTACTACACACACAGCAGTACAGGACATGTAGTATCACACTATACTGTAGAGGAGATACCAGACACACACAGCAGTACAGGACATGTAGTTTCACACTGTACTGTAGAGAGGAGATACCAGACACACACAGCTGTACAGCACATGTAGTATCACACTATACTGTAGAGGGGAGATACCAGACACACAGCAGTACAGGACATGTAGTATCACACTATACTGTAGAGGAGATACCAGACACACAGCTGTACAGCACATGTAGTATCACACTATACTGTAGAGGGGAGATACCAGACACACAGCAGTACAGGACATGTAGTATCACACTATACTGTAGAGGAGATATTAGACACACAGCAGTACAGGACATGTAGTATCACACTATACTGTAGGGAGGAGATACCAGACACAGCAGTACAGGACATGTAGTATCACACTATACTGTAGGGAGGAGATACCAGACACACACAGCAGTACAGGACATGTAGTATCACAATATACTGTAGGGAGGAGATACTAGACACACACTACAGTATAGTGTGATACTACATGTCCTATACTGCTGTGTGTGTCTAGTATCTCCTCTCTACAGTATAGTGTGATACTACATGTCCTGTACTGCTGTGTGTGTCTAGTATCTCCTCTACAGTATAGTGTGATACTACATGTCCTGTACTGCTGTGTGTGTCTAGTATCTCCTCTACAGTATAGTGTGATACTACATGTCCTGTACTGCTGTGTGTGTCTAGTATCTCCTCCCTACAGTATGGTGTGATACTACATGTCCTATACTGCTGAGGAGATACTAGACACACACAGCAGTACAGGACATGTAGTATCACACTATACTGTAAAGGAAATACTAGACACACACAGCAGTACAGGACATGTAGTATCACACTATACTGTAGGGAGGAGATACTAGACACACACAGCAGTACAGGACATGTAGTATCACACTATACTGTAGAGGAGATACTAGACACACACAGCAGTAGAGGACATGTAGTATCACACTATACTGTAGAGGAGATACTAGACACACAGCAGTACAGGACATGTAGTATCACACTATACTGTAGAGAGGAGATACTAGACACACACAGCAGTACAGGACATGTAGTATAACACTATACTGTAGAGGAGATATTAGACACACAGCAGTACAGGACATGTAGTATCACACTATACTGTAGAGGAAATATCAGACACACACAGCAGTACAGGACATGTAGTATCACACTATACTGTAGAGGAGATACCAGACACACACAGCAGTACAGGACATGTAGTATCACACTATACTGTAGAGGAGATACTAGACACACACAGCAGTACAGGACATGTAGTATAACACTATACTGTAGAGGAGATACTAGACACACAGCAGTACAGGACATGTAGTATCACACTATACTGTAGAGGAAATATCAGACACACACAGCAGTACAGGACATGTAGTATCACACTATACTGTAGAGGAGATACCAGACACACACAGCAGTAAGGGACATGTAGTATCACACTATACTGTAGAGAGGAGATACCAGACACACACAGCAGTACAGGACATGTAGTATCACACTATACTGTAGAGGAGATACCAGACACACTCAGCAGTACAGGACATGTAGTATCACACTATACTGTAGAGGAGATACTAGACACACAGCAGTACAGGACATGTAGTATCACACTGTACTGTAGGGAGGAGATAACAGACACACAGCAGTACAGGACATGTAGTATCACACTATACTATAGGGAGAAGGTACCAGACACACACAGCAGTACAGGACACGTAGTATCACACTATACTGTAGAGAGGAGATAACAGACACACACAGCAGTACAGGACATGTAGTTTCACACTATACTGTAGAGAGGAGATAACAGACACACACAGCAGTACAGGACATGTAGTTTCACACTGTACTGTAGAGAGGAAATGCCAGACACACAGCAGTACAGGACATGTAGTATCACAATATACTGTAGGGAGGAGATACCAGACACACACAGCAGTACAGCACATGTAGTATCACACTATACTGTAGAGGAGATACTAGACACACACAGCAGTATAGGACATGTAGTATCACACTATACTGTAGAGAGGAGATACTAGACACACACAGCAGTACAGGACATGTAGTATCACACTATACTGTAGGGAGGAGATACCAGACACACACAGCAGTACAGGACATGTAGTATCACACTATACTGTAGAGGATATACTAGACACACAGCAGTACAGGACATGTAGTATCACACTATACTGTAGAGGGGAGATACCAGACACACACAGCAGTACAGGACATGTAGTATCACACTATACTGTAAAGTAGATACTAGACACACAGCAGTACAGGTCATGTAGTATCACTCTATACTGTAGGGAGGACATACTAGACACACACAGCAGTACAGGACATGTAGTATCACACTATACTGTAGAGGAGATACCAGACACACACAGCAGTACAGGACATGTAGTATCACACTATACTGTAGAGGAGATACTAGACACACACAGCAGTACAGGACATGTAGTATCACACTATACTGTAGAAGAGATACCAGACACACACAGCAGTACAGGACATGTAGTATCACACTATACTGTAGAGGAGATACCAGACACACAGCAGTACAGGACATGTAGTATCACACTATACTGTAGAGAGGAAATACCAGACACACACAGCAGTACAGCACATGTAGTATCACACTATACTGTAGAGGAGATACCAGACACACAGCAGTACAGGACATGTAGTATCACACTATACTGTAGGGAGGAGATACCAGACACACACAGCAGTACAGGACATGTAGTATCACACTATACTGTAAAGTAGATACTAGACACACAGCAGTACAGGTCATGTAGTATCACTCTATACTGTAGGGAGGACATACTAGACACACACAGCAGTACAGGACATGTAGTATCACACTATACTGTAGAGGAGATACCAGACACACACAGCAGTACAGGACATGTAGTATCACACTATACTGTAGAAGAGATACCAGACACACACAGCAGTACAGGACATGTAGTATCACACTATACTGTAGAGAGGAGATATCAGACACACAGCAGTACAGGACATGTAGTATAACACTATACTGTAGAGGAGATACTAGACACATAGCAGTACAGGACATGTAGTATCACAGTATATTGTCGGGAGGAGATACTAGACACACAGCAGTACAGGACATGTAGTATCACACTATACTGTAGAGGAGATACCAGACACACAGCAGTACAGGATATGTAGTATCACACTATACTGTAGGGAGGAGATACCAGACACACACAGCAGTACAGGACATGTAGCATCACACTATACTGTAGAGGAGATACCAGACACACACAGCAGTACAGGACATGTAGTATCACACTATACTGTAGAGAGGAGATACCAGACACACAGCAGTACAGGACATGTAGTATCACACTATACTGTAGAGGAGATACCAGACACACACAGCAGTACAGGACATGTAGTATCATAATATACTGTAGAGGAGATACCAGACACACACAGCAGTACAAGACATGTAGTATCTTACTATAATGTAGAGAGGATACTAGACACACACAGTAGTACAGGACATTTAGTATCTAACTATACTGTAGAGGGGAGATACTAGACACACAGCAGTACAGGACATGTAGTATCACACTATACTGTAGAGGAGATACTAGACACACACAGCAGTACAGGACATGTAGTATCACTATACTGTAGAGGAGATACTAGACACACAGCAGTACAGTACATGTAGTATCACACTATACTGTAGAGAAGATAACAGACACACACAGCAGTACAGGATATGTAGTATCACACTATACTGTAGAGGAGATACTAGACACACACAGCAGTACAGGACATGTAGTATCATACTGTACTGTAGGGAGGAGATACCAGACACACAGCAGTACAGGACATGTAGTATCACACTATACTGTAGAGAGGAGATACTGGACACACAGCAGTACAGGACATGTAGTATCACACTATACTATAGAGAGGAGATACCAGACACACACAGCAGTACAGGACATGTAGTATCGCACTATACTGTAGAGGAGATACCAGACACACACAGCAGTACAGGACATGTAGTATCACACTATACTGTAGAGAGGAGATACCAGACACACAGCAGTACAGAACATGTAATATCACACTATACTGTAGAGGAGATACTAGACACACAGCAGTACAGGAAATGTAGTATCACACTATACTGTAGAGGAGATACTAGACACACACAGCAGTACAGGAAATGTAGTATCACACTATACTGTAGAGAGGAGATACTAGACACACACAGCAGTACAGGACATGTAGTATCACACTATACTGTAGGGAGGAGATAACAGACACACAGCAGTACAGGACATGTAGTATCACACTATACTGTAAAGGAAATACTAGACACACACAGCAGTACAGGACATGTAGTATCACACTATACTGTAGAGGAGATACTAGACACACAGCAGTACAGGAAATGTAGTATCACACTATACTGTACAGAGGAGATACTAGACACACACAGCAGTACAGGACATGTAGTATCACACTATACTGTAGAGGGGAGATACTAGACACACTGCAGTACAGGACATGTAGTATCACACTATACTGTAGGGCGGAGATACCAGACACACAGCAGTACAGGACATGTAGTATCACACTATACTGTACAGGAGATACCAGACACACATAGCAGTACAGGACATGTAGTATCACACTATACTGTAGAGGAGATACTAGACACACAGCAGTACAGGACATGTAGTATCACACTATACTGTAGAGGAGATACTAGACACACACAGCAGTATAGGACATGTAGTATCACACTATACTGTAGAGGAGATACTAGACACACACAGCAGTACAGGACATGTAGTATCACACTATACTGTAGAGAGGAGATACTAGACACACAGCAGTACAGGACATGTAGTATCACACTATACTGTAGAGAGGAGATACTAGACACACAGCAGTACAGGACATGTAGTATCACACTATACTGTAGAGGGGAGATACTAGACACACAGCAGTACAGGACATGTAGTATCACACTATACTATAGAGGATATACTAGACACACAGCAGTACAGGACATGTAGTATCACACTATACTATAGAGGATATACTAGACACACACAGCCTTCCCTAATAGTCTTATATAGTAGCCAGCCCTCCCCCATAGCCTCATATAGCAGCCAGCCCTCCCCCATAGTCTCTTATATAGTAGCCAGCCCTCCCCCGTAGTCTCTTATATAGAAGCCAACCCTCCCCCATTGTCTCTTATATAGTAGCCAGCCCTCTCATAGTCTCTTATATAGTAGCCAGCCCTCCCCATAGTCTCTTATATAGTAGCCAGCCCTCCCCCATAGTCTCTTATATAGTAGCCAGCCCTCCCCCATAGTCTCTTATATTGTAGCCAGCCCTCCCCATAGTCTCTTATGTAGTAGCCAGCCCTCCCCCATAATCTCTTATATAGTAGCCAGCCCCCCCATAGTCTCTTATATAGTAGCCAGCCCTCCCCATAGTCTCTTATATAGTAGCCAGCCCTCCCCCATAGTCTCTTATATAGTAGCCAGCCCTCCCCATAGTCTCTTATATAGTAGCCAGCCCTCCCCCATAGTCTCTTATATAGTAGCCAGCCCTCCCCCATAGTCTCTTATATTGTAGCCAGCCCTCTCCCATAGTCTCTTATGTAGTAGCCAGCCCTCCCCCATAGTCTCTTATATTGTAGCCAGCCCTCTCCCATAGTCTCTTATATAGTAGCCAGCCCTCCCCTATAGTCTCTTATATAGTAGCAAGCCCTCCCCATAGTCTCTTATATAGTAGCCAGCCCTCCCCCATAGTCTCTTATATAGTAGCCAGCCCTCCTCCATAGTCTCTTATATAGTAGCCAGCCCCCCCATAGTCTCTAATATAGTAACCAGCTCTCCCCATAGTCTCTTATATAGTAGCCAGCCCTCCCCCATAGTCTCTTATATTGTAGCCAGCCCTCCCTATAGTCTCTTATATAGTAGCCAGCCCTCCCCATAGTCTCTTATATAGTAGCCAGACCTCCCCCATAGTCTCTTATATTGTAGCCAGCCCTCCTCATAGTCTCTTATGTAGTAGCCAGCCCTCCCCATAGTCTTATATAGTACCCAGCCCTCCCCCATAGTCTCATATATAGTAGCCACCCCTCCCCCATAGTCTCTTATATAGTAGCCAGCCATCCCCCATAGTCTCATATATAGTAGCCAGCCCTCCCCCATAGTCTCATATATAGTAGCCAGCCCCCCCCATAGTCTCTTATATAGTAGCCAGCCCTCCCCATAGTCTCTTATATAGTAGCCAGCCCTTGCCCATAGTCTCTTATATAGTAGCCAGCCCTCCCCCATAGTCTCATATATAGTAGCCAGCCCTCCCCATAGTCTCCTATATAGTAGCCAGCCCTCCCCCATAGTCTCTTATATAGCAGCCAGCCCTCCCCCATAGTCTCATATATAGTAGCCACCCCTCCCCCATAGTCTCATATATATAGTAGCCACCCCTCCCCATAGTCTCATATATAGTAGCCAGCCCTCCCCATAGTCTCTTATATAGTAGCCAGCCCTCCCCCATAGTCTCTTATATAGTAGCCAGCCCTCCCCATAGTCTCTTATATAGTAGCCAGTCCTCCCTATAGTCTCTTTTATAGTAGCCAGCCCTGCCCCATAGTCTCTTATATAGTAGCCAGTCCTCCCTATAGTCTCTTATATAGTAGCCAGTCCTCCCCCATAGTCTCTTATATAGTAGCCAGCCCTCCCCATAGTCTCTTATATAGTAGCCAGCCCTCCCCCATAGTCTCATATAGTAGCCAGCCCTCCCCCATAGTCTCTTATATAGTAGCCAGCCCTCCCTCATAGTCTTATATATAGTAGCCAGCCCTTCCCCATAGTCTCTTATATAGTAGCCAGCCCTCCCCCATAGTGTTTTATATAGTAGCCAGCCCTCCCCCATAGTCTCTTATATAGTAGCCAGCCCTCCCCATAGTCTCTTATATAGTAGCCAGCCCTCCCCATAGTCTGTTATATAGTAGCCAGCCCTCCCCCATAGTCTCTTATATAGTAGCCAGCCCTCCCCATAGTCTCTTATATAGTAGCCAGCCCTCCCCATAGTCTGTTATATAGTAGCCAGCCCTCCCTCATAGTCTCTTATATAGTAGCCAGCCCTCCCCCATATTCTCATATAGTAGCCACCCCTCCCCCATAGTCTATTATATAGTAGCCAGCCCTCCCTCATAGTCTCTTATATAGTAGCCAGCCCTCCCCCATAGTGTTTTATATAGCAGCCAGCCCTCCCCCATAGTCTCTTTTATAGTAGCCAGCCCTCCCCCATAGTCTCTTATATAGTAGCCAGTCCTCCCTATAGTCTCCTGTATAGTAGCCAGTCCTCCCTATAGTCTCCTGTATAGTAGCCAGTCCTCCCCTATAGTCTCTTATATAGTAGCCAGCCCTCCCCCATAGTCTCTTATATAGTAGCCAGCCCTCCCCCATAGTCTCTTATATAGTAGCCACCCCTCCCCATAGTATCTTATATAGTAGCCAGTCCTCCCTATAGTCTCCTGTATAGTAGCCAGCCCTCCCCCATAGTCTCTTATATAGTAGAAGCCCTCCCCCATAGTCTCTTATATAGTAGCCAGTCCTCCCTATAGTCTCCTGTATAGTAGCCAGTCCTCCCTATAGTCTCCTGTATAGTAGGCCTTGTGCTCCTCTGTTAATGGCAACCAGCGCACACGGAACTGAACCTGGTGTGAACAGGGCTCTGTTTTCATCTGTTCAGCCCCCCGCCCTGCCTCTTCGCCTCTGGCAAGGATAGGGTCACCCTGTCTCTGCCAGCTGATCCCTGCAGCTGTGCACCCTTGTATGTTCCTTGATGGGCTGGGGCCTCTGCCAGCTAGGGGGTCTGTTATCTGAGCGCCGGTACAATGAGGCTTCTTCACCTCATATATAGCAAGCATGGTCAGCAGCAAGACGCTGGCTATTAGTTTTACCACTACGCGTTCCTGTTTGTTCCTCTGTACTTTTATCTGACCTCGGCTTGTATCCACTCTATCCTGTCTGCCGCCTCCCCTGACCTCTGGCTTGTTACCGTTTACCTGACTTGTCTGCCAACCTTGTTTTTCTGCTGCCCGCTATCACCGACCCCGATTGTTGACCTTGGATTTATTGTGTTTGTTTGTCTGTCACTGTTCTGTGTTTCACTCTATTGAGTATAGGGACTGCCACCGTGGTTGTCCGAAGTAGCAAGTACAGTAGGGGTGTCAGGTATGGCAAGAGACAGTCAGACAAGACACGGACAGTGAGCCCTAAGCTGACCCCGCCCACTGTCCCTGTCTTGTCTGACTGTCTCTTGCCATACCTGACACCCCACCTCCAAAATGAATTCAGAGGTCCGAAACGTTATTCTCCCTTCAGACAGAGGGTAAAATCGCCACCCGAGAACGAAAAGGGAGAACACAGAGGGAAGTAACCCGAGTGAGATCAGCAGGAATAAAGCTCAGAGCGGCCCGGAGTCAGCCACAGCCTGGAAACCAAAGGAACTGGTGATAAACATTTATCAACAAAATGAGGAGGAACCTGTACGAAGGAGCGGCCCTCCCGGAAATCCCTCCGGCATTGGCCTTTCCCTGTGGCGACTTGAATGGGCAATCCAAGACAAAGTGGTCAGGCTTTCCACCATAAAGACACAGAGCATGCTCTAACCATGTGTCCTTCTGGCTGCAGCTGATGTAAAACGCAGAATCCCGACAGCCTCTGTGTCATACTGGCAGTCTATGGGAGTTTGCACCTCCGCTCTCCCCGCGGAAGAATTGACATGTCGATTCTTCCGAGCTGGGAGGCAGGTGGCCAACCATAGCATCTTTTTTTTTTTTAAATTCGTTTTATTGAAATATGTGCAGAGTTCAATAACCATACATGTTGATACAGAAGCATTAACGTGGATTTACTAGCTGCCCTCGCAGGGGCTCTGCACAAGCGTAACTACAAAAGAGGAAACCATACAATCTTCAGCATAAGTCATAAAAGAATCAGCATTATGCAGTAGTAAAAAAACAGAATGTAGCATAGTGAGCCTAACAGCTCGGCACTCATTTTAACCTGACAAAGATGCTAACATGGAGTCAATGGTCGTTCTATAGTTGTGTACCGAATATTGTGTCAATGGGTGTTCACACCAGGGGCCCCACACCTTATCGTATTTCTTAGGGCAGCCACGATTTTTGTATACAATTTTGGAGAAGGGAAGAACACCATTTACAATTTTCTTCCATTTAGATACCGTGGGAGGGCGAGAGTCCATCCACCTCAAGGCGATCCCCTTGCGTGCCAGGAAAAGCACCTCTTTAAGAAAGGTGCGTTCATGGGGGTTCCAGGCCTCCTCATCCAAGACTCCGAACAGGCAAATGAGAGGGTCTATCTGTAAGGGCCTAGTCAGAACTTCTGACAATATGGAAATAACATCATTCCAATATGCGGATAGGTATGGGCAGGACCATATAAGGTGCCAAAAATCCGCGCGGGGTGCGTGACATCTATGGCACTCATCATTGTCCAGACGCCCCATGCGGAAAAGCCGCGTGGGTGGTGGATAATGTATAATTGAATGATTTTGTGATTAGCTGCCGGAGAAACCAATCGTGGACCCCGGCTGTTATATCCTGCACTCCTCCTCCAGCGTGGACCCCGGCTGTTATATCCTACACTCCTCCTCCAGCGTGGACCCCGGCTGTTATATCCTATACTCCTCCTCCAGCGTGGACCCCGGCTGTTATATTCTACACTCCGCTTCCAGCGTGGACCCCGGCTGTTATATCCTACACTCCTCCTCCAGCGTGGACCCCGGCTGTTATATCCTACACTCCTCCTCCAGCGTGGACCCCGGCTGTTATATCCTACACTCCTCCAGCGTGGACCCCGGCTGTTATATCCTACACTCCTCCTCCAGCGTGGACCCCGGCTGTTATATCCTACACTCCTCCTCCAGCGTGGACCCCGACTGTTATATTCTACACTCCGCTTCCAGCGTGGACCCCGGCTGTTATATCCTACACTCCTCCTCCAGCGTGGACCCCGGCTGTTATATCCTACACTCCTCCTCCAGCGTGGACCCCGGCTGTTATATCCTACACTCCTCCTCCAGCGTGGACCCCGGCTGTTATATCCTACACTCCGCTTCCAGCGTGGACCCCGGCTGTTATATCCTACACTCCTCCTCCAGCGTGGACCCCGGCTGTTATATCCTACACTCCGCTTCCAGCGTGGACCCCGGCTGTTATATTCTACACTCCTCCTCTAGCGTGGACCCCGGCTGTTATATCCTACACTCCTCCTCCAGCGTGGACCCCGGCTGTTATATCCTACACTCCTCCTCCAGCGTGGACCCCGGCTGTTATATCCTACACTCCTCCTCCAGCGTGGACCCCGGCTGTTATATTCTACACTCCTCCTCCAGCGTGGACCCCAGCTGTTATATCCTACACTCCTCCTCCAGCATGGACCCCGGCTGTTATATCCTGCACTCCGCTTCCAGCGTGGACCCCGGCTGTTATATCCTACACTCCTCCTCCAGCGTGGACCCCGGCTGTTATATCCTACACACCTCCTCCAGCATGGACCCCAGCTGTTATATCCTACACTCCGCTTCCAGTGTGGACCCCAGCTGTTATATCCTACACACCTCCTCCAGCATGGACCCCAGCTGTTATATCCTACACTCTGCTTCCTGCGTGGACCCCGGCTGTTATATCCCACACTCCTCCTCCAGCGTGGACCCCGGCTGGTATATCCTACACTCCTCCTCCAGCATGGACCCCGTCTGTTATATCCTACACTCCTCCAGCGTGGACCCCGGCTGTTATATCCTACACTCCTCCTCCAGCGTGGACCCCGGCTGTTATATCCTATACTCCTCCTCTAGCGTGGACCCCGGCTGTTATATCCTACACTCCTCCTCCAGCATGGACCCCGGCTGTTATATCCTGCACTCCGCCTCCAGCATGGACCCCGGCTGTTATATCCTACACTCCTCCTCCAGCGTGGACCCCGGCTGTTATATCCTACACTCCTCCTCCAGCGTGGCCCCCGGCTGTTATATCCTACACTCCTCCAGCGTGGACCCCGGCTGTTATATCCTGCACTCCGCTTCCAGCGTGGACCCCGGCTGTTATATCCTACACTCCTCCTCCAGCGTGGACCCCGGCTGTTATATCCTACACTCCTCCTCTAGCGTGGACCCCGGCTGTTATATCCTACACTCCTCCTCCAGCGTGGACCCCGGCTGTTATATCCTACACTCCTCCTCCAGCGTGGACCCCGGCTGTTATATCCTACACTCCTCCTCCAGCATGGACCCCGGCTGTTATATCCTACACTCCTCCTCCAGCATGGACCCCGGCTGTTATATCCTACACTCCTCCTCCAGCGTGGACCCCGGCTGTTATATCCTGCACTCCGCTTCCAGCGTGGACCCCGGCTGTTATATCCTACACTCCTCCTCCAGCGTGGACCCCGGCTGTTATATCCTACACTCCTCCTCCAGCATGGACCTTGGCTGTTATATCCTACACTCCTCCTCCAGCATGGACCCCGGCTGTTATATCCTACACTCCTCCTCCAGCATGGACCCCGGCTGTTATATCCTACACTCCTCCTCCAGCATGGACCCCGGCTGTTATATCCTGCACTCCGCTTCCAGCGTGGACCCCGGCTGTTATATCCTACACTCCTCCTCCAGCGTGGACCCCGGCTGTTATATCCTACACTCCTCCTCCAGCGTGGACCCCGGCTGTTATATCCTACACTCCTCCTCCAGCGTGGACCCCGGCTGTTATATCCTACACTCCTCCTCCAGCGTGGACCCCGGCTGTTATATCCTACACTCCTCCTCCAGCGTGGACCCCGGCTGTTATATCCTACACTCCTCCTCCAGCGTGGACCCCGGCTGTTATATCCTACACTCCTCCTCCAGCGTGGCCCCCGGCTGTTATATCCTACACTCCCCCTCCAGCATGGGCCCCGGCTGTTATATCCTACACTCCTCCTCCAGCGTGGACCCCGGCTGGTATATCCTACACTCCGCTTACCGCGTGGCCCCCGGCTGTTATATCCTACACTCCGCTTCCAGCGTGGCCCCCAGCTGTTATATCCTACACTCCTCCAGCGTGGACCCCGGCTGGTATATCCTACACCTCGCTTCCTATATCCTGCTCTCCGCCTCTGCTAGAATAATGATGAGAAGGTACTGTATGTAATGATATAGTATAGTGCATTTGCTGAAATCGTTTGAATACAGATCCAATTAACCTCATGAAAGGAACTGTACTTAATAGGGGTTGAAGGGAGGGGTGCTCATTTATACTGGAGTATACGCCAATGGCTTCATTTAATGTAATGGTCCCAAAATAGTCACCTAGTGATAACAATAGTGTTTGTCACTCCATGTAACACTTATCTAGAGGGATAATCTATAGTGACTATGTCCGTCGGGCTTGCAGGCAGAACATAGTGTATGTCAGCATCCCTTTCTGAGGTATACCCCCATAGGCTAGGGTCACACTTAGGTTTAGGCTTCGGTCACACTAAGGCTAGGGTCACACTTGGGCTTAGACTAGGGTCACACTTAGGCTTAGGTCACACTTGGGCTTAGACTAGGGTCACACTTAGGCTTAGGCTAGGGTCCCACTTGGGCTTAGACTAGGGTCACACTTGGGTTAGACTAGGGTCACACTTAGGCTTAGGTCACACTTGGGCTTAGAGTAGGGTCACACTTAGGCTTAGGCTAGGGTCACACTTAGGCCTAGATTAGGGTCACATTTGGGCTTAGACTCGGGTCACAATTAGGCCAGGATCATGCTTAGGCAAGGATCACACTCAGGCCAGTGTTAAATTTTCACCTGGGGCGCCATTCGGGAAGCTCTGTCGCACTCCTTATCTTGCAATAAGTAATATTTTTTTTTGTAGGCTCAAATAAATGGAAACAAGACGGAAACCACCAAACCCTAGTGACGTCATTATGATCTCTCGGGGGTCAGTTACTGAACAGGGCCCTGGCAGTAAACCTAGCCTTATCCTGTCCTAAGGGTGCCCTCTCAGTTTTTATGTGGCATGTCTCTGGCCCATTTCTCTGTGTTTTTTTGAGGTTATTCGGGTTGGTGTTTTGATCCCCAGCATGGACTTCGTTGCAGAAGTCCATGTTTGGGTCCATAGAAAACAAAAAAATTTTCTCTGTCCCTCTTTCCCCAATCACATGTTCGGGTCCAAACACCAACTTAAATGCACTAGCACCAGAAAGGAAGGAATTAAATGACCTCCTCCTTGCTGGGGTGGGTGGCGGACCTGGTACATAGAGTTCTCTGTGTGCTGGGTCACTAAGGGGTTGGGGGGAACTGACAGTCTGGTCCCCAGGGGTGAACGTAACTCCCTGTGGGCCAGACTGTGTTAGAGAAAGGGGGGGTGTTAAACTTACCCTCCCAGTGTCCTCCCGGTCTTCTCCTGATGATCAGCCAATCAGCAGTTGAGTGTCAGGGCTGCGGCGGCGTACCGCGCTCCGGACCGCCGCCGCACCCCCTCACCCTGTCCTGCAGACACCGGTGTCCACGTGCAGGGACCCGGCGCTGCTGCCACTTCGGCCCCTGGTGGCGCCTCACCTGCCCCACGCTCATGTCCATCGTACGCGCATCCCCGCCTCCTAGGGCGCGCGCGCCGGCTGTCTAGGAGTTAAAGGGGCAGTCCGCCCCTAATTGGTCACAGCCCACACACTCTCCTATAAATTCCAGCCCTGCCCCACCTCAGATGTTGGAGCCTTTACATGCTTCCCATAGCGTTTGGCCCAGCTCCCTGTTGTTCCTGACCTCAGTCCTTGTTCCCAGTTCCTGTCCACTGTCCCGGTCCCTAGCTCCTGCCCGCTGCTTAACCCGTTGTTTCCTGAGTACTGTCTGCCACCTGCGGTTACGCCTACAGACCTCTGCCTGCACTTCTGATCTTCTGCCTACTGCTCCTGCCACGCCTCGCCTGCTGTCACTAGCAACCAAGCCAGGGGTAGCGACCTGAGGGTCGCCTGCAGCAGCAAGTCCATCCCGCCTTGCGGCCGCTTAGACTCCGCTCCCTGGTAAGGTTAGTGCCATCGCTAGTGACGGTTCAGTGGATCCACGACTCCAAGCGTTACAGTAGGCTCCAACCATGGATCCCAGCGAGGTGCCTGACATCCGTGACGTAGCCAGAGTGGTCGCCCAACAGGCTCAGCAGATCCAGCAGCAATCGCAGCACATCCAGCCATTGACTGCCGCCGTACAGCAGCGTACTACAGACCAGCGCACACCACCTCCTGCTGCCTCTTCGAAACTTCGACTGGCTCTCCCGAGCAAATACGGTGGTGACCCCAAGTTGTGCAGAGGATTCCTGACTCAATGCACCATGCACGTTGAACTTTTAAGCAGCCAGTTCCCCACTGAACGCTCTAAAGTGGCTTTCATCATCAGCCTCTTGGAGGGTAGGGCCCTGGGCCACACCACTGTGGGACCGAGATGACCCGATTACTGCCAATCTCCGAACCTTCCTGGCAGAGTTTCGCTCGGTCTTTGAGGAACCTGCCCGTGCGTCTTCAGCAGAGACTTCTCTACTCAATCTCTCACAAGGGAGTTCCTCCGTTGGCGACTATGCCATCCAGTTCCGCACGCTGGCAACAGAGCTAGACTGGAATGAGGCCGCTCTAATAGCCACCTTGAAGAACGGCCTGTCCAGTCGGGTGAAGGACGTGCTCTCCGCCCAAGACCTTCCTACCTCCCTGAACGAACTTATCCTACTGGCCACAAGGGTCGATACTCGTTTTTCTGAGAGAGAGGAGGAGGTCCAGCAAGAACGGTGACTGAGCCTGTCCCATCGCCATCACCAGCTGGTGCCGGTCTTCCAGAATTCTGTCATTCCAGTGTCCCAGCCGACTCCTGAGTCTCCAATGCAGGTGGAACGAGCTCGCCTGACGCCTGATGAGAGAACTCGTCGTCTGGAGCTGAATCTCTGCCTCTACTGCGGTGACCCTGATCACTTCCGACAGAGATGTCCCCAACGTCCTCAAGTGTCCGGGAAACGCTTGCACCTAGGACCGGTGGGAGAGGCCTCCCTAGGTGTGAATGCCACCTCTCCAAGGTTGTCTTTGCCAGTGTCCATCCAGACACCTTCAGGACAAACTCACCAGATTACTGCCTTCATAGACTCTGGGTCTGCAGGCAGTTTCATTGCAGCTACATTGGTCCAAAGATGGCGGCTACCCGTGACTCAGCTAGCCCGATCACTGTCTATCTCCTCGGTCACGGGCGAGACTCTCACCGAAGCTGTACACTACCAGACTGTACCTCTAGTCCTCCAGGTAGGCGCTTTACATCAGGAGAAGATCTCCTTCTACGTCTTGCGCCATTCCTCTTCCAACATCCTCCTTGGCCTTTCTTGGCTGCAATTACATGCCCCTAAGCTAGACTGGAGAACCGGGGAGATTCTCAGTTGGGGTCTGGACTGTCCAAACTGGTGTCTGAAGCCTCCTCAGCCCAAGTGCTCTATGACGTCACCTGACTCTGTCAAGCCTCTACCCGGCCTACCAGCGGAATACCAAGACTTGGCTGATGTCTTCTCTGCCAAGGAGGCGGATTCTCTGCCCCCTCACCGGACGTACGATTGTCCCATAGACCTCCTTCCTGGAACTTCTCCTCCACGAGGTCGGGTGTACCCTCTCTCCGTACCCGAGACTGAGGCCATGTCCTCCTACATCTGGGAAAACTTACAGAAGGGTTTCATCCGCAAATCCACGTCCCCTGCTGGCGCAGGATTCTTCTTTGTGCAGAAGAAGGACGGTTCTCTCCGCCCATGCATAGACTACCGGGTCCTAAATAAGGTGACTGTCAAGAACTGATATCCTCTTCCACTTATCCCTGAACTGTTCGACCGTCTCCGTGGAGCCAGGATCTTCTCCAAGCTGGATCTCAGGGGAGCGTACAATTTAATCCGTATTCGTGAAGGAGACGAATGGAAGACCGCTTTTAACACCAGAGATGGGCACTTACGAATACCTGGTCATGCCATTCGGCCTATGCAATGCCCCAGCGGTCTTACAGGAATTCGTCAACGACATATTCCGTGACCTCCTCTATGTCTGCGTCATCGTCTATCTCGACGGCATTTTGGTCTTCTCCCCTGACCAGCAGACTCACGTGACCCAAGTACGTCAGGTCCTACGAAGACTACGGGCCAATCGTTTGTACGCCAAGCTGGAGAAGTGCGTTTTCCATCAGTGCAGCCTTCCGTTTCTTGGCTATATTGTCTCCGATCGAGGTCTACAGATGGATCCAGCCAAACTCTCAGCTGTTCTCCAGTGGCCACGTCCCGTGGGACTCAGAGCTATCCAACGCCTCCTAGGATTTGCCAACTACTATCGGCAGTTCATCCCACATTTCTCTACCCTGGTCGCACCCATCGTGGCTCTCACTAAGAAGAAGGCGGATCCCAGGCATTGGCCACCTGAGGCCGAGCAAGCCTTCACTAGCCTAAAGTTGGCCTTTGCCTCTGCCCCTGCTCTAGTCCGCCCGGATGCCACCAAGCCGTTTTCACTTGAGGTCGACGCTTCTTCAGTGGGCGCTGGAGCCGTCCTCTCGCAAAAGGACGCATCAGGCAAGACCAGAACCTGTGGGTTCTTCTCAAAGACTTTTTCCCCTGCCGAGAGGAACTATACTATTGGCGACCGAGAACTCTTGGCGATTAAGCTGGCACTGGAGGAGTGGTGTCATCTCCTAGAGGGGGCTAGGCATCCGGTCAACATCTATACGGACCACAAGAACCTTCTCTACCTCCAATCGGCCCAACGCCTCAATCCCCGGCAGACCAGGTGGTCGCTTTTCTTTTCACGTTTTAACTTTGTTATCCATTTTCGTCCGGCTGAGAAGAACGTGAAAGCCGATGCTCTCTCCCGAGCATCTGATGTCATGGGACAAGAGGACTCTCCTCGCCACATCATACCTCCCGATTGTCTGATGCCAGTCGCCACTTCGGCTCTTCAGGGAGTACCCCCCGGAAAGACCTATGTTCGCCCTGCGCTTCGAGGTAGGATTCTGAAGTGGGGACACTCCTCATTGGTGGCCGGGCACCCTGGAGTCCAAATGACCGGGCAACTGATCTCCCGCCACTACTGGTGGCCCAGCCTTTTCCAAGATGTCGAAGACTTTGTGGCTTCCTGTACAATCTGTGCCAAAAACAAGTCCTTCCGACTAAGGCCTGCTGGCCTATTACAGCCCTTTCCAGTTTCAAGCCGTCCCTGGTGCCACATAGGCATGGACTTCGTCACAGACTTGCCTCCATCTGCGGGAAACACAGTCATTTGGGTGGTCACTGACCGCTTCTCATTTTGTGGCGCTTCCTGGACTTCCATCTGCTCCCCGTCTGGCCCAGTTGTTCTTTCAACACATCTTCCGCTTACATGGTCTTCCCTTTCACATTGTGTCCGACAGAGGCTCACAATTTGTCTCAAAGTTTTGTCGTGCCCTCTGCTCACAGCTCCAAGTGAAGTTGGACTTTTCATCTGCCTATCACCCCCAGACCAACGGGCAAGTGGAGAGGGTCAACCAGATCCTGGGCAATTATCTACGTCATTTTGTCTCAGCTCGCCAAGACAACTGGTCCAGCCTACTTCCATGGGCAGAGTTTTCCTACAACCATCTGGACTCGAGTTCCACAGGCAAGTCACCCTTCTATGTGGTCTATGGGTGTCACCCTCGCCCTCCTCTGCCTCTCTCTTTCCATCCTCCGAGGTCCCAGTTGTGGAGGAATTGTTGTCTGACCTGCAGTCAATCTGGGAACAGACTCGACAATCTTTGCTCAAGGCATCTGACCACATGAAGGACCAGGCGGATAAGAGAAGGAGACCTGCCACAAACTTTCTCCCAGGTGACAAAGTCTGGCTCTCGGCTAAATATGTCCGACTCAAGATTCCCAGCTACAAGTTGGGTCCTCGATTACTCGGTCCTTTCTCGGTGCTAAAACGCATCAACCTAGTCACCTACAAACTCTGTCTACCCCCTACTATGCGAATCCCGAACGCCTTCCATGTTTCCCTCTTAAAGCCAGTGGTCCTCAACCGATTCTCCAACAAATCTTCATCCTCTGCTCCACAAGCCGTCTCAGACGACGTCTACATTGTTACAGACATTCTGGCCATGAAAACTGTCAGAGGAAGACGTTTTTTCCTAGTGGACTGGAGAGGTTTTGGTCCTGAGGAGAGGTCCTGGGAACCCGAGTCTAATATCCTGGATCGGGACCTTCTCAAGGGATTCTTGCAGGCTAGAAAGAGGGGGAGGCCAAAGGGGGGGGGGTACTGTAAGGGCTGCGGCGGCGGCCCGCGCTCCGGACCGCCGCCGCATCCCCTCACTCTGTCCTGCAGCCGCCGGTGTCCACGTGCAGGGACCCGTCGCTGCTTCCACTTCGGCCCCTGGGGGCGCCTCACCTCGCCCCGCTCCTTTCCGTCGATGTTCCGGCTGGCGCGCTCGTCCCCGCCTCCTAGGGCGTGCGCGCCGGCTGTCTCGGAGTTAAAGGGGCAGTCCGCCCCTAATTGGTCACAGACCACACACTCTCCTACAAATTCCAGCCCTGCCCCACCTCAGGTGTTGGAGCCTCTACATGCTTCCCATAGCGTTTGGCCCAGCTCCCTGTTGTTCCTGACCTCAGTCCTTGTTCCCAGTTCCTGTCCACTGTCCCGGTCCCTACCTCCTGCCCGCTGCTTAACCCGTTGTTTCCTGAGTACTGTCTGCCACCTGTGGTTACACCTACAGACCTCTGCCTGCATCTCCTGCCTACTGCTCCTGCCACGCCTCGCCTGCTGTCACTAGCAACCGAGCCAGGGGTAGCGACCTGGGGGTCGCCTGCCGCAGCAAGTCCATCCTGCCTTGCGGCGGGCTCTGGTGAAAACCAGCGGCCCCTTAGACTCCGCTCCCTGGTGAGGTTAGTGCCATCGCTAGTGACGGTTCAGTGGATCCACAACTCCAGGCGTTACATTGAGGCAGGACTGTGCTGCAGTCACTGATTGGTTGGGCAGAGACTTGGTTGGGCTGCCCCTGCAGCAATGTCTTGCCTAAGCCACTGAACTGGCTGATCTGAGATTTGAAGAGCAAGAGCCAGCCACACTTCAAGCTCAGTGTTCCGGCCTCTGGTGAAGAAAGAAGACGGCGGAGGTAAGTATGGACACTTTCCCCTCCCCCCAACAGAGCACAGTTTGGCCCACAGCGGGTTAACTTAAAGTTTCACTGTGCTTCCAAAAACCTTTGACATGTGTGAAAATTTTTGATTGGTCTAGGTCTCCCTGTACCAATCGGGAGAACAAGCCAGGCGAGGAAACGCTGAAGCTCATTCACTCTCCACTCATTCTTTGGACGGACAGCAGAATCCGCCCGTGCATAAAATGGAGGCTTTGGCACAGGCGGAAATGCACGCAACCGCCAGACTCCGCGAGCGGGTGCGAGTTGCGGAATCCACAAAATCCACCCTCATAATGGAACTCTACTCTTTTTTCCTACACAGAGTGGAGAGTTGATCGTGCAGCAGCGCTTCCTCTTCCGGCTCATTCTCCCAATTGGCACAGGTGTGATCACTTAGACCTGGACTGATCAAAACTTTTAACATGTCTGTATGATGTCTCTATGTCTCATTGACATCTCTATTATGTCTGTATGATGTCTCTATCATGTCTCTATATCTCTCTATGACGTCTCTGACATGTCTGTGTCTCTGTGATGTCTGTATAATGTCTTTGTCTCTATGATGTCTCTATAACATGTCAAAAGTTCTTTATAATGACAGTGACACTTTAACCCCTGGGGAGCCAGACTCTGGCCTTTCTTTGTCCCCCAAACACCATACACATAAGCTATGGCATTTTTATTGCATTTTCCCACAATTTTAGAGGAGTCTGGTCAGGGACATTTTTATCCATAGTGCCAGGAGGATGAAAACCTAGCCTGTACTTACCTCCCTGTCTCCATCGCTGGCGGCCGCACACCACCGCCCGGCTGCTTCCTGGTGTGCAGATGAGACTTGGGAGGTGGCGATCCAGGCCCAGTGAGCAGGAGAGGCCGGGCCACATTCACTGAGCAGGTGGGCGTCCCTAGTCTCTACACCATGAAGCAGCTGGGGATCATGGGACAGGAGTGGTGGTGTGTGGCCACCAGCGAAAAGCTTTTGTATTTCTTAAAGTGCCACTGTTGTGTGTGTTTTTTTGCAGAAATCAATAGTCCAGGCGATTTTAAGAAACTTTGTAATTGGGTTTATTAGGCAGATCTGCCATTATCTGCGGTCAGAGAGACTTTCCCCAGGTCCCCCCCCCCTCCTCTAATCCACTGCTCATGATCAGGAAATCTCTTTTACATTAGTCACCCTGTGTAACCTATTGAGGGGGGAGATTAGTCGGCAGCAGAGAACAAAAGATTACATAGTGGGAGCTGTGTAACAGCCGGTATTCAGAGATCAGTGCTGACTTCAGAGGAGATAGCCGGTGATGTAGCTGTAAATTAACTCTCTGTTGTCCTGTTTTGGAGCCAGAGAGCGGTGACTACACACGGGCGGGGAGCTGCCCACACGACAGACAGAGAACGGTGACTACACACGGGCGGGGAGCTGCCCACATGGCAGGCAGAGAGCAGTGACTATACACGGGCGGGGAGCTGCCCACATGACAGGCAGAGAGCGGTGACTACACACGGGCGGGGAGCTGCCCACATGACAGGAAGAGAGCGGTGACTACACACAGGCGGGGAGCTGCCCACACGACAGGCAGAGAGCGGTGACTACACACGGGCGGGGAGCTGCCCACACGACAGGCAGAGGGCGGTGACTACACACGGGCGGGGAGCTGCCCACACGACAGGCAGAGGGCGGTGACTACACACGGGCGGGGAGCTGCCCACACGACAGGCAGAGAGCGGTGACTACACACGGGCGGGGAGCTGCCCACATGACAGGCAGAGAGCGGTGACTACACACGGGCGGGGAGCTGCCCACACGACAGGCAGAGAGCGGTGACTACACACGGGCGGGGAGCTGCCCACATGACAGGCAGAGAGCGGTGACTACACACGGGCGGGGAGCTGCCCACATGGCAGGCAGAGAGCGGTGACTACACACGGGCGGGGAGCTGCCCACATGGCAGGCAGAGAGCGGTGACTACACACGGGCGGGGAGCTGCCCACATGACAGGCAGAGAGCGGCGACTACACACGGGCGGGGAGCTGCCCACATGGCAGGCAGAGAGCGGCGACTACACACGGGCGGGGAGCTGCCCACATGGCAGGCAGAGAGCGGCGACTACACACGGGCGGGGAGCTGCCCACATGGCAGGCAGAGAGCGGCGACTACACACGGGCGGGGAGCTGCCCACATGGCAGGCAGAGAGCGGCGACTACACACGGGCGGGGAGCTGCCCACATGGCAGGCAGAGAGCGGCGACTACACACGGGCGGGGAGCTGCCCACATGGCAGGCAGAGAGCGGTGACTACACACGGGCGGGGAGCTGCCCACATGGCAGGCAGAGAGCGGTGACTACACACGGGCGGGGAGCTGCCCACATGGCAGGCAGAGAGCGGTGACTACACACGGGCGGGGAGCTGCCCACATGACAGGCAGAGAGCGGTGACTACACACGGGTGGGGAGCTGCCCACATGGCAGGCAGAGAGCGGTGACTACACACGGGCGGGGAGCTGCCCACATGACAGGCAGAGAGCGGTGACTACACACGGGCGGGGAGCTGCCCACATGGCAGGCAGAGAGCGGTGACTACACACGGGCGGGGAGCTGCCCACATGGCAGGCAGAGAGCGGTGACTACACACGGGCGGGGAGCTGCCCACATGGCAGGCAGAGAGCGGTGACTACACACGGGCGGGGAGCTGCCCACATGGCAGGCAGAGAGCGGTGACTACACACGGGCGGGGAGCTGCCCACACGACAGGCAGAGAGCGGTGACTACACACGGGCGGGGAGCTGCCCACATGACAGGCAGAGAGCGGTGACTACACACGGGCGGGGAGCTGCCCACATGGCAGGCAGAGAGCGGTGACTACACACGGGCGGGGAGCTGCCCACATGACAGGCAGAGAGCGGTGACTACACACGGGTGGGGAGCTGCCCACATGGCAGGCAGAGAGCGGTGACTACACACGGGCGGGGAGCTGCCCACATGGCAGGCAGAGAGCGGTGACTACACACGGGCGGGGAGCTGCCCACATGACAGGCAGAGAGCGGTGACTACACACGGGCGGGGAGCTGCCCACATGGCAGGCAGAGAGCGGTGACTACACACGGGCGGGGAGCTGCCCACATGGCAGGCAGAGAGCGGTGACTACACACGGGCGGGGAGCTGCCCACATGGCAGGCAGAGAGCGGTGACTACACACGGGCGGGGAGCTGCCCACATGGCAGGCAGAGAGCGGTGACTACACACGGGCGGGGAGCTGCCCACATGACAGGCAGAGAGCGGTGACTACACACGGGCGGGGAGCTGCCCACATGACAGACAGAGAGCGGTGACTACACACGGGCGGGGAGCTGCCTACATGACAGGCAGAGAGCGGTGACTACACACGGGCGGGGAGCTGCCCACATGGCAGGCAGAGAGCGGTGACTACACACGGGCGGGGAGCTGCCCACATGGCAGGCAGAGAGCGGTGACTACACACGGGCGGGGAGCTGCCCACATGGCAGGCAGAGAGCGGTGACTACACACGGGCGGGGAGCTGCCCACATGGCAGGCAGAGAGCGGTGACTACACACGGGCGGGGGAGCTGCACACATGACAGGCAGAGAGCGGTGACTACACACGGGCGGGGAGCTGCCCACATGACAGACAGAGAGCGGTGACTACACACGGGCGGGGAGCTGCCCACATGGCAGGCAGAGAGCGGTGACTACACACGGGCGGGGAGCTGCCCACATGGCAGGCAGAGAGCGGTGACTACACACGGGCGGGGAGCTGCCCACACGACAGGCAGAGAGCGGTGACTACACACGGGCGGGGAGCTGCCCACATGGCAGGCAGAGAGCGGTGACTACACACGGGCGGGGAGCTGCCCACACGACAGGCAGAGAGCGGTGACTACACACGGGCGGGGAGCTGCCCACATGACAGGCAGAGAGCGGTGACTACACACGGGCGGGGAGCTGCCCACACGACAGGCAGAGGGCGGTGACTACACACGGGCGGGGAGCTGCCCACATGGCAGGCAGAGAGCGGTGACTACACACGGGCGGGGAGCTGCCCACATGGCAGGCAGAGAGCGGTGACTACACACGGGCGGGGAGCTGCCCACATGGCAGGCAGAGAGCGGTGACTACACACGGGCGGGGAGCTGCCCACATGGCAGGCAGAGAGCGGTGACTACACACGGGCGGGGAGCTGCCCACATGGCAGGCAGAGAGCGGTGACTACACACGGGCGGGGAGCTGCCCACATGGCAGGCAGAGAGCGGTGACTACACACGGGCGGGGAGCTGCCCACATGACAGGCAGAGAGCGGTGACTACACACGGGCGGGGAGCTGCCCACATGGCAGGCAGAGAGCGGTGACTACACACGGGCGGGGAGCTGCCCACATGGCAGGCAGAGAGCGGTGACTACACACGGGCGGGGAGCTGCCCACATGGCAGGCAGAGAGCGGTGACTACACACGGGCGGGGAGCTGCCCACATGGCAGGCAGAGAGCGGTGACTACACACGGGCGGGGAGCTGCCCACATGACAGGCAGAGAGGGGTGACTACACACGGGCGGGGAGCTGCCCACATGACCAGCCGCCCGCCTGCCCAGCGATTAAACGTCACTTTCTCCGCTGCAGCCGATCCGGGAGACACACAGGAGCTTTATAGCGCACATCAGGGAACCAGATCAGCCTCACTGAGCGGAGCGGTGGAGCCAGCCTAATGGTTATACCTTCGGGGGACGGATTCCTGTCTACTACCAACTAAGAGCGCCCTCTACCGGACTCTCATACTACTCGGGCTCCAGCACTGTGCCACCTCTTTGCGCCTGCGCCCTGCCTTGTACCGCCCCCTCTCTTTGCGCCTGCGCCCTGCCTTGTACCGCCCCCTCTCGTTGCGCCTGCGCCCTGCCTTGTACCGCCCCCTCTCTTTGCGCCTGCGCCCTGCCTTGTACCGCCCCCTCTCTTTGCGCCTGCGCCCTGCATTGTACCGCCCCCTCTCTTTGCGCCTGCGCTCTGCCCTTTATGCTTCCCTTCTCTTTGCGCATGCGCTCCTTCTTTACGTATTCCCCCGTTCTTTGCGCCTGCGCTCTGTCGGCTACTGTAGGTGACGTCATTCCCATAAGTCAGTGCCCTGTCTCCTCGCCAGTTCTCGCGCGGTCTGGACCAGTGTTAGGTAGATCCGCAGCGCATGACAGTCAGGCAGTGAGAGCTGTCAGCTGCCTGAGCCTCCGGGAGCCGTGGATGGAGCGTGCGGCTTGTGGTGCGTCTCTTCCTTCTTATTGATAGCGCTGCGGCTGGTTGTACTAATAGCGCAGGATTACTTCCATATCTTACAGCGGTACCGCTCATTATCAGCTGCTAATGGTGACAACCACCGGCAAACGGGCTGTGTGACATAGTGACGGGCTGTGTGATGCTGTGTGACGTAGTGACGGGCTGTGTGATGCTGTGTGACGTAGTGACGGGCTGTGTGATGCTGTGTGACAGTGACGGGCTGTGTGATGCTGTGTGACAGTGACGGGCTGTGTGATGCTGTGTGACGTAGTGACGGGCTGTGTGACGTAGTGACGGGCTGTGTGATGCTGTGTGACATAGTGACGGGCTGTGTGACGTAGTGACGGGCTGTGTGATGCTGTGTGACATAGTGACGGGCTGTGTGACGTAGTGACGGGCTGTGTGATGCTGTGACGGGCTGTATGATGCTGTGTGACAGTGACGGGCTGTGTGACGTAGTGACGGGCTGTGTGATGCTGTGACGGGCTGTATGATGCTGTGTGACAGTGACGGGCTGTGTGACATAGTGACGGGCTGTGTGACATAGTGACGGGCTGTGTGACATAGTGACGGGCTGTGTGATGCTGTGTGACATAGTAACGGGCTGTGTGACGTAGTGACGGGCTGTGTGATGCTGTGTGACATAGTGACGGGCTGTGTGACATAGTGACGGGCTGTGTGATGCTGTGTGACATACTGACGAGCTGTGTGATGCTGTGTGACGTAGTGACGGGCTGTGTGATGCTGTGTGACATAGTGACGGGCTGTGTGACATAGTGACGGGCTGTGTGATGCTGTGTGACATAGTGACGGGCTGTGTGACATAGTGACGGGCTGTGTGATGCTGTGTGACATAGTGACGGGCTGTGTGACATAGTGACGGCCTGTGTGATGCTGTGTGACATAGTGACGGGCTGTGTGACATAGTGACGGCCTGTGTGATGCTGTGTGATGCTGTGTGACATAGTGACGGGCTGTGTGACGTAGTGACGGGCTGTGTGATGCTGTGACGGGCTGTATGATGCTGTGTGACGTAGTGACGGGCTGTGTGACATAGTGACGGGCTGTATGATGCTGTGTGACATAGTGACGGGCTGTGTGACATAGTGACGGGCTGTGTGACATAGTGACGGGATGTGTGATGCTGTGTGACATAGTGACGGGCTGTGTGACGTAGTGACGGGCTGTGTGATGCTGTGTGACATAGTGACGGGCTGTGTGATGCTGTGTGACATAGTGACGGGCTGTGTGATGCTGTGTGACATAGTGACGGGCTGTGTGACGTAGTGACGGGCTGTGTGATGCTGTGACGGGCTGTATGATGCTGTGTGACATAGTGACGGGCTGTGTGACATAGTGACGGGCTGTGTGACATAGTGACGGGCTGTGTGATGCTGTGTGACATAGTGACGGGCTGTGTGACGTAGTGACGGGCTGTGTGACGTAGTGACGGGCTGTGTGATGCTGTGTGACATAGTGACGGGCTGTGTGATGCTGTGACGGGCTGTGTGATGCTGTGTGACATAGTGATGGGCTGTGTGATGCTGTGACGGGCTTTGTGATGCTGTGTGGCATAGTGACGGGCTGTGTGATGCTGTGTGACATAGTGACGGGCTGTGTGACATAGTGACGGGCTGTGTGATGCTGTGTGACATAGTGACGGGCTGCGTGACGTAGTGACGGGCTGTGTGATGCTGTGTGACATAGTGACGGGCTGTGTGATGCTGTGTGACATAGTGACGGGCTGTGTGATGCTGTGTGACATAGTGACGGGCTGTGTGACAGTGACGGGCTGTGTGATGCTGTGTGACATAGTGACGGGCTGTGTGACATAGTGACGGGCTGTGTGACATAGTGACGGGCTGTGTGATGCTGTGTGACGTAGTGACGGGCTGTGTGATGCTGTGTGATATAGTGACGGGCTGTGTGACAGTGACGGGCTGTGTGATGCTGTGTGACATAGTGACGGGCTGTGTGACGTAGTGACGGGCTGTGTGACGTAGTGACGGGCTGTGTGACATAGTGACGGGCTGTGTGACATAGTGACGGGCTGTGTGACATAGTGACGGGCTGTGTGACATAGTGACGGGCTGTGTGACATAGTGACGGGCTGTGTGACATAGTGACGGGCTGTGTGACGTAGTGACGGGCTGTGTGATGCTGTGTGACGTAGTGACGGGCTGTGTGATGCTGTGTGACGTAGTGACGGGCTGTGTGATGCTGTGTGACGTAGTGACGGGCTGTGTGATGCTGTGTGACGTAGTGACGGGCTGTGTGATGCTGTGTGACGTAGTGACGGGCTGTGTGACGTAGTGACGGGCTGTGTGACGTAGTGACGGGCTGTGTGATGCTGTGTGACGTAGTGACGGGCTGTGTGACATAGTGACGGGCTGTGTCATGCTGTGTGATGCTGTGTGACGTAGTGACGGGCTGTGTGACATAGTGACGGGCTGTGTCATGCTGTGTGATATTGTGTGACATAGTGACGGGCTGTGTGACATAGTGACGGGCTGTGTGACGTAGTGACGGGCTGTGTGATGCTGTGTGACATACTGACGGGCTGTGTGACGCTGTGTGACATACTGACGGGCTGTGTGACGCTGTGTGACGTAGTGACGGGCTGTGTGACGTAGTGACGGGCTGTGTGATGCTGTGTGACATACTGACGGGCTGTGTGATGCTGTGTGACATAGTGACGGGCTGTGTGACATAGTGACGGGCTGTGTGATGCTGTGTGACGTAGTGACGGGCTGTGTGACATAGTGACGGGCTGTGTCATGCTGTGTGACGTAGTGACGGGCTGTGTGACATAGTGACGGGCTGTGTCATGCTGTGTGATATTGTGTGACATAGTGACGGGCTGTGTGACATAGTGACGGGCTGTGTGACGTTAGTGACGGGCTGTGTGATGCTGTGTGACATACTGACGGGCTGTGTGACGCTGTGTGACATACTGACGGGCTGTGTGACGTAGTGACGGGCTGTGTGACGTAGTGACGGGCTGTGTGACATAGTGACGGGCTGTGTGACGTAGTGACGGGCTGTGTGATGCTGTGTGACATACTGACGGGCTGTGTGATGCTGTGTGACATAGTGACGGGCTGTGTGACATAGTGACGGGCTGTGTGATGCTGTGTGACATACTGACGGGCTGTGTGACATAGTGACGGGCTGTGTGACATAGTGACGGGCTGTGGTGACGTAGTGACGGGCTGTGTGATGCTGTGTGACATACTGACGGGCTGTGTGACGCTGTGTGACGTAGTGACGGGCTGTGTGACGTAGTGACGGGCTGTGTGACGTAGTGACGGGCTGTGTGACATAGTGACGGGCTGTGTGATGCTGTGTGACATACTGACGGGCTGTGTGATGCTGTGTTACATAGTGACGGGCTGTGTGACATAGTGACGGGCTGTGTGACATAGTGACGGGCTGTGTGACATAGTGACGGGCTGTGTGACATAGTGACGGGCTGTGTGACGTAGTGACGGGCTGTGTGACGTAGTGACGGGCTGTGTGACATAGTGACGGGCTGTGTGATGCTGTGTGACATACTGACGGGCTGTGTGATGCTGTGTGACATAGTGACGGGCTGTGTGACATAGTGACGGGCTGTGAGACATAGTGACGGGCTGTGTGATGCTGTGTGACATACTGACGGGGCTGTGTGACGCTGTGTGACGTAGTGACGGGCTGTGTGACGTAGTGACGGGCTGTGTGACGTAGTGACGGGCTGTGTGACGTAGTGACGGGCTGTGTGACTAGTGACGGGCTGTGTGATGCTGTGTGACATACGACGGGCTGTGTGATGCTAGTGTGACATAGTGACGGGCTGTGTGACATAGTGACGGCTGTGTGACATAGTGACGGGCTGTGTGACATTGTGACGGGCTGTGTGATGCTGTGTGACATACTGACGGGCTGTGTGACATAGTGACGGGCTGTGTGATGCTGTGTGACATAGTGACGGGCTGTGTGATGCTGTGTGACATACTGACGGGCTGTGTGATGCTGTGTGACGTAGTGACGGGCTGTGTGATGCTGTGTGACGTAGTGACGGGCTGTGTGATGCTGTGTGACATAGTGACGGGCTGTGTGATGCTGTGTGACATAGTGACGGGCTGTGTGACGTAGTGACGGGCTGTGTGATGCTGTGTGACATACTGACGGGCTGTGTGACATACTAACGGGCTGTGTGACGCTGTGTGACGTAGTGACGGGCTGTGTGACGTAGTGACGGGCTGTGTGACGTAGTGACGGGCTGTGTGATGCTGTGTGACATACTGACGGGCTGTGTGACGCTGTGTGACGTAGTGACGGGCTGTGTGACGTAGTGACGGGCTGTGTGACGTAGTGACGGGCTGTGTGACGTAGTGACGGGCTGTGTGATGCTGTGTGACATACTGACGGGCTGTGTGACGCTGTGTGACGTAGTGACGGGCTGTGTGACGTAGTGACGGGCTGTGTGACGTAGTGACGGGCTGTGTGACGTAGTGACGGGCTGTGTGACATAGTGACGGGCTGTGTGATGCTGTGTGACATACTGACGGGCTGTGTGATGCTGTGTGACATAGTGACGGGCTGTGTGACAGTGACGGGCTGTGTGATGCTGTGTGACATAGTGACGGGCTGTGTGACATAGTGACGGGCTGTGTGACATAGTGACGGGCTGTGTGATGCTGTGTGACGTAGTGACGGGCTGTGTGATGCTGTGTGATATAGTGACGGGCTGTGTGACAGTGACGGGCTGTGTGATGCTGTGTGACATAGTGACGGGCTGTGTGACGTAGTGACGGGCTGTGTGACGTAGTGACGGGCTGTGTGACATAGTGACGGGCTGTGTGACATAGTGACGGGCTGTGTGATGCTGTGTGACATAGTGACGGGCTGTGTGACATAGTGACGGGCTGTGTGACATAGTGACGGGCTGTGTGACATAGTGACGGGCTGTGTGACGTAGTGACGGGCTGTGTGACGTAGTGACGGGCTGTGTGATGCTGTGTGACGTAGTGACGGGCTGTGTGATGCTGTGTGACGTAGTGACGGGCTGTGTGATGCTGTGTGACGTAGTGACGGGCTGTGTGATGCTGTGTGACGTAGTGACGGGCTGTGTGACGTAGTGACGGGCTGTGTGACGTAGTGACGGGCTGTGTGATGCTGTGTGACGTAGTGACGGGCTGTGTGACATAGTGACGGGCTGTGTCATGCTGTGTGATGCTGTGTGACGTAGTGACGGGCTGTGTGACATAGTGACGGGCTGTGTCATGCTGTGTGATATTGTGTGACATAGTGACGGGCTGTGTGACATAGTGACGGGCTGTGTGACGTAGTGACGGGCTGTGTGATGCTGTGTGACATACTGACGGGCTGTGTGACATACTGACGGGCTGTGTGACGCTGTGTGACGTAGTGACGGGCTGTGTGACGTAGTGACGGGCTGTGTGATGCTGTGTGACATACTGACGGGCTGTGTGATGCTGTGTGACATAGTGACGGGCTGTGTGACATAGTGACGGGCTGTGTGATGCTGTGTGACGTAGTGACGGGCTGTGTGACATAGTGACGGGCTGTGTCATGCTGTGTGACGTAGTGACGGGCTGTGTGACATAGTGACGGGCTGTGTCATGCTGTGTGATATTGTGTGACATAGTGACGGGCTGTGTGACATAGTGACGGGCTGTGTGACGTAGTGACGGGCTGTGTGATGCTGTGTGACATACTGACGGGCTGTGTGACGCTGTGTGACATACTGACGGGCTGTGTGACGTAGTGACGGGCTGTGTGACGTAGTGACGGGCTGTGTGACGTAGTGACGGGCTGTGTGACGTAGTGACGGGCTGTGTGATGCTGTGTGACATACTGACGGGCTGTGTGATGCTGTGTGACATAGTGACGGGCTGTGTGACATAGTGACGGGCTGTGTGATGCTGTGTGACATACTGACGGGCTGTGTGACATAGTGACGGGCTGTGTGACATAGTGACGGGCTGTGTGACGTAGTGACGGGCTGTGTGATGCTGTGTGACATACTGACGGGCTGTGTGACGCTGTGTGACGTAGTGACGGGCTGTGTGACGTAGTGACGGGCTGTGTGACGTAGTGACGGGCTGTGTGACATAGTGACGGGCTGTGTGATGCTGTGTGACATACTGACGGGCTGTGTGATGCTGTGTTACATAGTGACGGGCTGTGTGACATAGTGACGGGCTGTGTGACATAGTGACGGGCTGTGTGACATAGTGACGGGCTGTGTGACATAGTGACGGGCTGTGTGACGTAGTGACGGGCTGTGTGACGTAGTGACGGGCTGTGTGACATAGTGACGGGCTGTGTGATGCTGTGTGACATACTGACGGGCTGTGTGATGCTGTGTGACATAGTGACGGGCTGTGTGACATAGTGACGGGCTGTGTGACATAGTGACGGGCTGTGTGATGCTGTGTGACATACTGACGGGCTGTGTGACGCTGTGTGACGTAGTGACGGGCTGTGTGACGTAGTGACGGGCTGTGTGACGTAGTGACGGGCTGTGTGACGTAGTGACGGGCTGTGTGACATAGTGACGGGCTGTGTGATGCTGTGTGACATACTGACGGGCTGTGTGATGCTGTGTGACATAGTGACGGGCTGTGTGACATAGTGACGGGCTGTGTGACATAGTGACGGGCTGTGTGACATTGTGACGGGCTGTGTGATGCTGTGTGACATACTGACGGGCTGTGTGACATAGTGACGGGCTGTGTGATGCTGTGTGACATAGTGACGGGCTGTGTGATGCTGTGTGACATACTGACGGGCTGTGTGATGCTGTGTGACGTAGTGACGGGCTGTGTGATGCTGTGTGACGTAGTGACGGGCTGTGTGATGCTGTGTGACATAGTGACGGGCTGTGTGATGCTGTGTGACATAGTGACGGGCTGTGTGACGTAGTGACGGGCTGTGTGATGCTGTGTGACATACTGACGGGCTGTGTGACATACTAACGGGCTGTGTGACGCTGTGTGACGTAGTGACGGGCTGTGTGACGTAGTGACGGGCTGTGTGACGTAGTGACGGGCTGTGTGATGCTGTGTGACATACTGACGGGCTGTGTGACGTAGTGACGGGCTGTGTGACGTAGTGACGGGCTGTGTGACGTAGTGACGGGCTGTGTGACGTAGTGACGGGCTGTGTGATGCTGTGTGACATACTGACGGGCTGTGTGACGCTGTGTGACGTAGTGACGGGCTGTGTGACGTAGTGACGGGCTGTGTGACGTAGTGACGGGCTGTGTGACGTAGTGACGGGCTGTGTGACATAGTGACGGGCTGTGTGATGCTGTGTGACATACTGACGGGCTGTGTGATGCTGTGTGACATAGTGACGGGCTGTGTGACATAGTGACGGGCTGTGTGACATAGTGACGGGCTGTGTGACGTAGTGACGGGCTGTGTGACGTAGTGACGGGCTGTGTGATGTAGTGACGGGCTGTGTGATGTAGTGACGGGCTGTGTGATGTAGTGACGGGCTGTGTGATGTAGTGACGGGCTGTGTGATGTAGTGACGGGCTGTGTGATGCTGTGTGACATACTGACGGGCTGTGTGATGCTGTGTGACATAGTGACGGGCTGTGTGACGTAGTGACGGGCTGTGTGATGTAGTGACGGGCTGTGTGATGTAGTGACGGGCTGTGTGATGTAGTGACGGGCTGTGTGATGCTGTGTGACATACTGACGGGCTGTGTGATGCTGTGTGACATAGTGACGGGCTGTGTGACATAGTGACGGGCTGTGTGACATAGTGACGGGCTGTGTGACATAGTGACGGGCTGTGTGACGTAGTGACGGGCTGTGTGATGTAGTGACGGGCTGTGTGATGTAGTGACGGGCTGTGTGATGTAGTGACGGGCTGTGTGATGCTGTGTGACATACTGACGGGCTGTGTGATGCTGTGTGACATAGTGACGGGCTGTGTGACGTAGTGACGGGCTGTGTGATGTAGTGACGGGCTGTGTGATGTAGTGACGGGCTGTGTGATGTAGTGACGGGCTGTGTGATGCTGTGTGACATACTGACGGGCTGTGTGATGCTGTGTGACATAGTGACGGGCTGTGTGATGCTGTGTGACATAGTGACGGGCTGTGGTGATGCCTGTGTGATCATACTTGGACGGGCCTGTAGGGTGACGTAGTGGATGGGCTGGTGTGATGCTGTGTGACAAAATAGTGACGGTGCCTGTGTGAATGCTGGTGTGGACATCAGTGACGGGCCTGGTGTGATGCTGCTGTGACATAGTGACCGGGCTGTGTGACGTAGTGATGCCATGTGTGATGCTGTGCTGACATAGATGACTGGGCTGTAGTGATTGCTGTGTGACATAGTGACGGGCTGTTGTGACATAGGTGATGGGCAGCTTGTGGTGACACAGGAGAGGCAGACTGGCATATCCAACCCCCCCCCACACCCAACTGATGTCCTGGCATAATTCCCCCCCCCCCACCAAATGTGTCTGGCATATTCCCCCCCCCCCCCCCAATGTTGTCTGGCATATTCCCCCCCCCCACCCCAAATGGTGTCCTTGGCATATGCCCCCCCCCCCACCAATGTGTCCTGGCATATTCCCCCCCCACCCCCCCCAATGTGTCTGGCATATTCCCCCCCCCCCCCTCCCCCCCCATGTGTCTGGTGCATTTCTCCCCCCCCATGTGTCTGGTGCATTTCTCCACCCCCCCCCCCCCCCCCATATGTCCTGGTGCATTTTCTCACCCCCCCCCCCCCCATATGTCTGGCCTATTTCCCCCCCCATGTGTCTGGCATATTCCCCCCCCCCCCTCCCCCCCCCCATGTGTCTGCATATTCCCCCCCCCCCCCCCCCCCCCGCCCCATATGTCTGGCCTATCTTCCCCTATCGGCCTATCCTTGTGACAGACATGGTCTCTCATGGATCCCCGTGTTGCTGTCTGTGGAATATAACGGGATTTCTCCTTCTGTTTCCCAGCATCAGTATGAGCGCTCACTGCAACGACATCGCTAGAGACTTCCTGTCCAATGTTAATAAGCTGTGCGGGGCGGATGGGGAGAATAGAGACGATGAAGAGGAAGAGAATCATATGGCCGTGCTGGTGGAATACCTGATGAACGGACGGGGACGGCTGCTGCTCACCACACTCAGTACAGCCGTGGATCAGGTACTGCCACCTATATGCATG